>NC_134849.1:80756389-81056389 GCF_965363235.1 Mytilus galloprovincialis
AATAACTAGGGTCTGTTAGCTATAGGTTAAGTGGTGATTGGTGGATATATATAGCACAACTTTTAACCTCTATCTGAAATATTGAATAACAAGAGTCTGTTAGCTATAGGTTAAGTGGTGATTGGTTGATAAATATAGCACAACTTTGAGCCTCTATCTAAAATTTGAATAACAAGGTTCTGTCAGGTTAAGTTGTGATTAGTGGATTATATAGCACTTGTATTGTAAAATTATTTAAGATATCAAAACATGTATAAAACTATTAAAACAGAAATGATCATAAAAATATCAGAATGTTTCAACTACTGACTAGGTTCCTACTTGGCACATGGAAATAGATTTTAGTACTTAATACTGCTTTAGTATTAATCTGATATTAAAAGTAATGTTTATCAAATAATAACATTTATCTTTGAATAATATCAATTTCTTGCCAACTTTCATCTCTGTTTTATTATTTTATTTAAAAAACCTTACATGTACTTGAAGCATCCTCAGTAAAGGAAACATGGCTGCCAGTTTTTCTCCCCACTGATCTTTGACCTTTGTATCTGTCTTCTTATTGGTGGGTTTCTGAGATGTAGATCTGTTTCTGGAATGTGTTTTAGTTTTGGTGAAAGATGTTGTATCTAATGCTACTGATCCTGTACTGGAAGCTGAAGAACAAATAAATCACTGGATCATCACAGACTATGAGGAATCAATTTGACATTCTAATGTATCATCATTTGAACATTAAACTAATTGAATAATTAATTATTATTTAATTTTGATGGCATCAATTCACAATTGCTGCTTTGAAAACATATGCACAAGCGTCATGACGTATAACAAATTTCAAACGTATGATTTACGTGGTTTTCTGTCAGTTTCATTAGGATGGAGATAACAATATTATATATGACACGTGTTGTAATAAGCTTTATTTTTACCTACCCTGTGACATGTGATAACAATATTATATATGACACGTGTTGTAATAATCTTTATTTTTACCTACCCTGTGACATGTGATAACAATATTATATATGACACGTGTTGTAATAATCTTTATTTTTACCTACCCTGTGACATGTGATAACAATATTATATATGACACGTGTTGTAATAATCTTTTTTTTTACCTACCCTGTGACATGTGATAACAATATTATATATGACACGTGTTGTAATAAGCTTTATTTTTACCTACCCTGTGACATGAGATAACAATATTATATATGACACGTGTTGTAATAAGCTTTATTTTTACCTACCCTGTGACATGAGATAACAATATTATATATGACACGTGTTGTAATAAGCTTTATTTTTACCTACCCTGTGACATGAGATAACAATATTATATATGACACGTGTTGTAATAAGCTTTATTTTTACCTACCCTGTGACATGAGATAACAATATTATATATGACATGTGTTGTAATAAGCTTTATTTTTACCTACCCTGTGACATGAGATAACAATATTATATATGACATGTGTTGTAATAAGCTTTATTTTTACCTACCCTGTGACATGTGATAACAATATTATATATGACACGTGTTGTAATAAGCTTTATTTTTACCTACCCTGTGACATGAGATAACAATATTATATATGACATGTGTTGTAATAAGCTTTATTTTTACCTACCCTGTGACATGTGATAACAATATTATATATGACACGTGTTGTAATAAGCTTTATTTTTACCTACCCTGTGACATGAGATAACAATATTATATATGACACGTGTTGTAATAAGCTTTATTTTTACCTACCCTGTGACATGAGATAACAATATTATATATGACATGTGTTGTAATAAGCTTTATTTTTACCTACCCTGTGACATGTGATAACAATATTATATATGACACGTGTTGTAATAAGCTTTATTTTTACCTACCCTGTGACATGAGATAACAATATTATATATGACACGTGTTGTAATAAGCTTTATTTTTACCTACCCTGTGACATATGCTGTAAGGGAAAAGCTGCCTGGGCAATAGCTTGATCAACCTGTACAGGTTCTTTCTTGTGCTCTGTTGATGTTTCTTTCTTCTTTGGTCTATACTCAAACCAGTCTGACATAGATGGATCTATAGCACATATAACACCTTCTGTATTTAGTAACAGTAAGCTTGGCACTGGAAAATATAACAATTTGTTAATAACTTAATCTGAAGATGCTTATTACTGCTTTGTAAACAACTGTAAATCCTAAAATGTCACATACAAAGGGGTCAATAATACACATCCACTTAGTTCTGTGAAAGCTATTCTACATTTTCTAATATGTTAAATTAAGGTTTTATCATTCGATTTCTCAATATTTGCTACTATTTAGAATGAGAGGATGTTTGGGGATAAGTGTGTAGATTAATGGTATCATTTCTCAGCAAAACAACAGCATGCACTTTATTTATCAAATTTTCAGGTTTTTGTTTTATCTTTTAAAAGAAAATATATGCAAATTATTATTTTGTTGTTAAATTGATTGTCAGTTAAAGGGAGATAATCCCAATAATTTTTTTTATTAATTTGAAAATTCTACATTTGTAATACTGGGACCAATATATCAATGTATTAGTTCCACCTTAAATTTAGAAAAACTTGAATTAACATAGAATTTAAAATGTTTGCAAATACTACTCTGTAACAATCTTACAACAATAAAAACAGACAATGCGAATTCAAAGCTTCTTTAATAATTCTATAGGGTTGTTAAAGCGTTGAACACCCACACATTTTTGAAAATGAAGCGCTTCCACGCTTCATACAAAATGCACTTTGGTCTAACATGTCAATAAAATGTATATAATATCTTTGTAAAGTATTCAATACAAACCATCCGATACAGTCTTTTCATGGGGTAACTGTACAGTGAATGTTAGGAAGTCATTCTTATCTTCTGTAAGAGGAGAGGGGTTCCTAAAGTATTCTGTAGATATTAGTTTGTTGGTATTGGCAGGACAGCATACAACAGGAATTATAGATCCGGCCTGTATATCTATAAAAAAATATTGCCTATTTATTACCATCTTTAGAATCAGAATTATACACAGTCATAGTTCCTGGATATTAACCCTTTCGCCGATGAGTCCCGGTTTACCGGGATTCACGCTTCAGACAGCTGACGATGAGTCACGTTTTACCGGGATCAGAATACCTCTTTTATATTTCCCGCTCAAAAAAGTGCAAACATGAGTTATCTTTCTTAGATAAATACCCGGTTGAAAGTGTAAACATGGTGCTTCCGTTTGTTGAAAACCGTGTCAAAATCAGAGGAAATTTACGGAATTTACAAGAATTTGAAATGAGGGAACATTTTTTTTGAGGGAATATGGAAGAATTGAAGCCAAACTAGTATACTTTTTTGACATATCAAAATGTCTTTTTATGTACAAAACACTTGGAATGGACATCGTTCAGTGTGAGGAATTTGTACAGCCTCATAAAATTTTTCAAAATTTTGCCGTTTTGGTTTAAAAAATTATGATTTGGGGTCAAAGAGCAGAATTTGAGAATTTCACCTAGATAATGCCGAAAATTTGAAAATTTGAATATTTTATGAAGAAAAAATTATGAAAACATGAACAAAACTGTGAACATGGTGTTAGTGAATGAAATAAATACACAAATAACTACAAACAAATTTTTATTGACATTTATTATGAAGATCTCCCACTTGAGTAATAGTAGCCAGGGAAGCCATCGTCTCAGAGTAGCTTCTCTCTGGGCAGCAATCGGTGAAAGGGTTAAAAAGTTTTTATGGCTTCTGTATCAGAGAAAAACTTTTGGCCTTTATATCTAATGAAATAATGAAGTTATGGTAACTTATAGGGAAGAATAAGATTCTTAATCTACCTTGTAATTAGAGTGAATAGCTGATAATCATACTCCTATTAATTTGATGCTAAAATTTTGATGAAAATTGTTTAGGCTTCCATAAACATGATAAACAAACCAGTGCATTAAGTAATAAGTGTACATGTCTTTACCATACAGAATAACTTGAACTGACGACAAGGTCCCAGTGTAAGCTGTTACTAATGATGTGATACATTAATAATAAGTGTACATGTCTTTACCATACAAAATAACTTGAACTGATGACAAGGTCCCAGTGTAAGCTGTTACTAATGATGTGATACATTAATAATAAGTGTACATGTCTTTACCATACAAAATAACTTGAACTGACGACAAGGTCCCAGTGTAAGCTGTTACTAATGATGTGATACATTAATAATAAGTGTACATGTCTTTACCATACAGAATAACTTGAACTGATGACAAGGTCCCTGTGTAAGCTGTTACTAATGATGTGATACATTAATAATAAGTGTACATGTCTTTACCATACAAAATAACTTGAACTGACGACAAGGTCCCTGTGTAAGCTGTTACTAATGATGTGATACATTAATAATAAGTGTACATGTATTTACCATACAGAATAACTTGAACTGATGACAAGGTCCCAGTGTAAGCTGTTACTAATGATGTGATACATTAATAATAAGTGTACATGTCTTTACCATACAGAATAACTTGAACTGACGACAAGGTCCCAGTGTAAGCTGTTACTAATGATGTGATACATTAATAATAAGTGTACATGTCTTTACCATACAGAATAACTTGAACTGATGACAAGGTCCCAGTGTAAGCTGTTACTAATGATGTGATACATTAAGTAAGAAGTGTACATGTCTTTACCATACAGAATAACTTGAACTGATGACAAGGTCCCAGTGTAAGCTGTTACTAATGATGTGATACATTAATAATAAGTGTACATGTCTTTACCATACAGAATAACTTGAACTGATGACAAGGTCCCAGTGTAAGCTGTTACTAATGATGTGATACATTAATAATAAGTGTACATGTCTTTACCATACAGAATAACTTGAACTGATGACAAGGTCCCAGTGTAAGCTGTTACTAATGATGTGATACATTAATAATAAGTGTACATGTCTTTACCATACAAAATAACTTGAACTGACGACAAGGTCCCAGTGTAAGCTGTTACTAATGATGTGATACATTAATAATAAGTGTACATGTATTTACCATACAGAATAACTTGAACTGACGACAAGGTCCCAGTGTAAGCTGTTACTAATGATGTGATACATTAATAATAAGTGTACATGTCTTTACCATACAAAATAACTTGAACTGACGACAAGGTCCCAGTGTAAGCTGTTACTAGGGATGTGATACATTAATAATAAGTGTACATGTCTTTACCATACAGAATAACTTGAACTGACGACAAGGTCCCAGTGTAAGCTGTTACTAATGATGTGATACATTAATAATAAGTGTACATGTCTTTACCATACAAAATAACTTGAACTGACGACAAGGTCCCAGTGTAAGCTGTTACTAATGATGTGATACATTAATAATAAGTGTACATGTCTTTACCATACAGAATAACTTGAACTGACGACAAGGTCCCAGTGTAAGCTGTTACTAGGGATGTGATACATTAATAATAAGTGTACATGTATTTACCATACAGAATAACTTGAACTGACGACAAGGTCCCTGTGTAAGCTGTTACTAGGGATGTGATACATTAAGTAATAAGTGTACATGTCTTTACCATACAGAATAACTTGAACTGACGACAAGGTCCCAGTGTAAGCTGTTACTAGGGATGTGATACATTAAGTAATAAGTGTACATGTCTTTACCATACAAAATAACTTGAACTGACGACAAGGTCCCAGTGTAAGCTGTTACTAGGGATGTGATACATTAATAATAAGTGTACATGTATTTACCATACAGAATAACTTGAACTGACGACAAGGTCCCAGTGTAAGCTGTTACTAATGATGTGATACATTAATAATAAGTGTACATGTCTTTACCATACAAAATAACTTGAACTGATGATAGGGTTCCAGTGTAAGCTGTTACTAATGATGTGATACATTAAGTAATAAGTGTACATGTCTTTACCATACAGAATAACTTGAACTGACGACAAGGTCCCTGTGTAAGCTGTTACTAGGGATGTGATACATTAATAATAAGTGTACATGTCTTTACCATACAAAATAACTTGAACTGACGACAAGGTCCCAGTGTAAGCTGTTACTAATGATGTGATACATTAATAATAAGTGTACATGTCTTTACCATACAGAATAACTTGAACTGACGACAAGGTCCCAGTGTAAGCTGTTACTAGGGATGTGATACATTAATAATAAGTGTACATGTCTTTACCATACAAAATAACTTGAACTGACGACAAGGTCCCAGTGTAAGCTGTTACTAATGATGTGATACATTAATAATAAGTGTACATGTCTTTACCATACAAAATAACTTGAACTGACGACAAGGTCCCAGTGTAAGCTGTTACTAATGATGTGATACATTAATAATAAGTGTACATGTCTTTACCATACAAAATAACTTGAACTGACGACAAGGTCCCAGTGTAAGCTGTTACTAGGGATGTGATACATTAATAATAAGTGTACATGTCTTTACCATACAAAATAACTTGAACTGACGACAAGGTCCCAGTGTAAGCTGTTACTAATGATGTGATACATTAATAATAAGTGTACATGTCTTTACCATACAGAATAACTTGAACTGACGACAAGGTCCCAGTGTAAGCTGTTACTAATGATGTGATACATTAATAATAAGTGTACATGTATTTACCATACAGAATAACTTGAACTGACGACAAGGTCCCAGTGTAAGCTGTTACTAGGGATGTGATACATTAATAATAAGTGTACATGTATTTACCATACAAAATAACTTGAACTGACGACAAGGTCCCAGTGTAAGCTGTTACTAATGATGTGATACATTAATAATAAGTGTACATGTCTTTACCATACAAAATAACTTGAACTGACGACAAGGTCCCAGTGTAAGCTGTTACTAATGATGTGATACATTAATAATAAGTGTACATGTCTTTACCATACAAAATAACTTGAACTGACGACAAGGTCCCAGTGTAAGCTGTTACTAATGATGTGATACATTAATAATAAGTGTACATGTATTTACCATACAGAATAACTTGAACTGACGACAAGGTCCCAGTGTAAGCTGTTACTAATGATGTGATACATTAATAATAAGTGTACATGTATTTACCATACAGAATAACTTGAACTGATGACAAGGTCCCAGTGTAAGCTGTTACTAGGGATGTGATACATTAATAATAAGTGTACATGTCTTTACCATACAGAATAACTTGAACTGACGACAAGGTCCCAGTGTAAGCTGTTACTAATGATGTGATACATTAATAATAAGTGTACATGTCTTTACCATACAAAATAACTTGAACTGACGACAAGGTCCCAGTGTAAGCTGTTACTAATGATGTGATACATTAATAATAAGTGTACATGTATTTACCATACAGAATAACTTGAACTGATGACAAGGTCCCAGTGTAAGCTGTTACTAATGATGTGATACATTAATAATAAGTGTACATGTATTTACCATACAAAATAACTTGAACTGACGACAAGGTCCCAGTGTAAGCTGTTACTAATGATGTGATACACTGTTTCATCTCAAAACCATTTACATTCACCTCAAGTAATGGTAACACTGCTTGGTCGTCATCTACAACAGAGGTCAAAGGTCACTGAACATCAAGAATGTACACATTATATAATAGAAAATAGTCATTACTACAGATCTGATTATTATGTTGTATGATTCAACAATTCAAAAGAGAAAACTAACAGCTTGATTTATGTATAAAATGATAAACATAGCATAATACTTATTTAAAATTTATTACTTACATTTAGTTTGCTTCGGCAAAAATAAAATTAAACAAGATTGTGTCAATAGTACACTCACACTATCATTTCTATATTCAGTGAACTGTGAAATTGGGGTGAAAACTCTAATTTGGCATTACAATTAGAAAAATAATATCATAGGGAAAATGTGTACAAAGTTTTTTGTAGTTTGTGAGATGCCTGGTAATTTTGTTTACCTATAGTAAAATATCATCAGTTATTATTTACCTATGGTGAAAACATCTTCCATTAGACTGTTAGTATTTATATCTGTTGGCCTTGGTGAATTCTGTGTCCATGATTGGTAGATCTCTAGTATCAATAGGAGGTTGGCTTTGTTTAAATTAATTGAGATTTCTGGGAGCTCATACATCTTTTCTACTTTAGGAAGGTGGCTATTTGTCCTATATAAAAATAAATACATAAGAATAATTGATACAGCAGTTTGTATTAACAGGAAAAACTTATTATACTTATAAAATAAAAGACATCTCGAAATCAACATATTGTTAACAATAGACAAATGTTTTTACAATAAGCAATTAATTATCTTGTGTATAGTAAAATTATGAATGAATGATAAATAAAAGAGATGTGGTTATATGACCAATGAGACAGCAACCCAATGACAAAATCAACCAAGACATCTAGAGGTCAATATACAGTCTTTAACAATGGACCTGTGTCTATATAATATATCAAGGTATTAATCATTGCAGGTATATTAAGGTTTTAATAAATTTAACAGAAATAATCAAAGATTGCCAATCACCATTCCATTCTCCAAATAACGAAAAGGACATACACAAGACATATAACTAATTGTAAGGTATCTTTGCCAAAGTACAATTTCCCTGAAAGCAGGCAGCTACAACTGTCCCACGTTTTATATAATACAGCTGATTATAAAATACTGTTTATACTGACAACAGAGAACCAGCTTTATTTCTTACCAGTACATTGTAAGCTGAAGTTTCCTAGTATAGAGAGCTCCACTACAAGGGGGAATAACTGTCACAACATGTGATTTATCTCCCTTTGTATCCTTGGTTACAAGACCAGCAGAGAAATCAAATAACTGAAATAAAAAATAAAAAAAAGAAATGAATAAAAGCAATTAAATCTTTTAACTTTATGTCCTAGATTATGTAATAAAATAAGGTAGAACTTTTTTCTTAAAATTATACTTTATCTTTATTTCAGTATAAACTCAAGAAAATACTAATTCCATTGATATCTAGTTTATACAAGTGTATTTATAAACAATACCACCAGTAAGCAGGGCTCACGCTACTAGGCGACTTGGGCGAAGAAGTCGCCTTCCCGACCGTCACTTCGCTTTCCTTGACCCCCAAAAGCGAAAACAAGTCGCCCTGTTCTTGACGATACTGGCTTTCAGTCGCTTCCGTCATCGGACATTTTCAATTTTTACCAAGTTGATGAAACATCAATTTTTTATTGATAATTAAAGAAATTCAGACATAAACGATTCATTATCTTTAGAAAAGAGGTTGAAGCATTGTCTTCGCAGTGTGTAGCAGGTTATTTGATAAAAATACAACTTTTTATCACTTCGTGCATTTCCGCAAGTTCCGGTGCTTGTTACTCGAAAACGTACATCAACCCAAGGACGTATAACTAATATACGTCCTTGATCAACCTAAATTTCGGCGGCAAAATAAGTTTGTTACTTCATTTAAACGTGATAAAAGTTGCCTCCAGTAAATGTTTAATCCATTTATTGCATTAAAAACGTCATGTTCCTTTCCAAATAACTTGTCAAACATCGTTTATTTTTGTAAATTTTCTTGCATTCGTCCGCCATTAACCGATTTCTAAACTACGTATCTGAACCGGACCAGCTATGACCGAAATCCGTACTTTTACAATAATTACTACGGACGCACGGATGGAACAGCTGACAGAAGAATATTGATCCCAAAGGGAAAAATTACGCATTCCACACGCATTAAGAGACTTTTGGTTACATCTAATTGAATGATTGGTGTATAAATTTCCCTATATTTTTCATAGGTGCTTGAGGACAGGAACCTGTTATGAGCCCCCATAGTCCCTCCCCCTTATTATCATAAATCTCAGATTTTTTTAATATATATCACTTATTTGTACCATATATATACTAATATACCATATTTTTACTTTAAATATGCATGTTTACTATCAACGTGAATCTCGACTATAAAGCGAAGCGCTCTATAGTCCAGATTCACGTTGATAGTAAACATGCATATTTAAAGTAAAAATATGGTATATTAGTATATATATGGTACAAATAAGTGATATATATTTAAAAAATCTGAGATTTTTTATAAGAAGGGGGAGGGACTATGGGGGCTCATAACAGGATCCTGTCCTCAAGTACCTATGATATTTTTTATGGATTGTTTCAAACTATTGATTAAAGTTGCTTAACTCTGAGACTATTATACTGATATCAATATATTTTTTTATGAGAAACACTGAATTTCACACACAAGATAATTAATTCTTAATTAAATTGTAATTGATATATTATAATTTCTTTACATTTTTTTAAATAATTTTTTTTTTTTTGTGCTAGATATTTGGTTGGTAGTTTCTCACAAGAACCTTTAGTAAAACTTAAACAACTTTTAATTTCAAATGTTACTTTAATTGTAATTTTTTTACTCAGATATGAATTGAACAATATAAAAAGAACATTATTTACATATGGCACTTTATACTGTTGTAAAATCCAAACATTGTAGCGCACTGTACGACTGAGCACTTATCTTTTAAATCTCACCACTTCTCCCTATCAGTTTCAAAAAGAGAAGTCACTTCTCCCTATAATTCTGAAGTAGTGTGAGCCCTGGTAAGGGGTCACTTATGCCTGTCTCTTTAAATATGACGTCACATACACAAAACTGTTGATTCTTTAGAAACATACCTTTATCTGTGTGTGTGTGCATGACAGTGATGTAAAAGATTACTAGATGGTGCCGCCATCTTACTGATTAGCTGTACACCCTAGATACATACCTTTATCTGTGTGTGTGCATGACAGTGATGTAACAGATTACTAGATGGTGCCGCCATCTTACTGATTAGCTGTACACCCTAGATACATACCTTTATCTGTGTGTGTGCATGACAGTGGTGTAACAGATTACTAGATGGTGCTGCCATCTTACTGATTAGTTGTACCAGTTTCCGTGGATACATGGAGCTTGTCACTTGATATTCCAATCTGGCTGATGTCAGGTGGACACAAGGAAGGATGTCTACTGTTTCATGTTCTGTTGTAGATCCCTTCAATAGAATTACATTTACATATTTCTAACAAAAAAATAACCAAACAAATTACTGCTAAGTGGTCAATCTTAGAGAGGATTTATTTCATTATTAAGTTTTTGTAGTTTTCTGACTACTTGTAATGAAAATCTCATCAATTAATGTAATGCAAATCTCATCAATTATTGTATTTCAAACCCGCACTAACTATTGTAATGCAAAAAATTTTAAATTATATATTGAAATGCAAAAATTAATTAATTATATTGTAATGCAAAAAATAATTAATTATGTTGTTATGCAAATCAATTATATTGTAATGCAAATCAATTATATATTGTAATGCAAATTAATTATATTCTAATGCAAATCAATTATGTTTGAAAGCAAATCAATTATATATTGTAATGCAAATCAATTATATTGTAATGCAAATCAATTATATGTTGTAATGCAAATTAACCATATTCTAATGAAAATTAATTATTAAATGTAATGCAAATCAATAATATAGTAATGCAAATCAATTATATTGGAATGGAAATCATTTATAGTGTAACACAAATCAATTATATTGTAATGCAAATCAATTACATTGTAACATTAACTATTGTTCAAATATTGTTATAAATGTTTAGCATAGTATACACTGAGAACAGTTATTTGAGGTTAATATGGAATGTTTTCTATAAGTACATAGAGATACAATACCTTTTGATGGTGGACAGTTTTATAAGATTTCTTGGCTATTATCACAGGATGGATGTTCAGCATAGTATACACTGAGGACAGTAGTACGAGGTTAATATGGAATGTTTTCTATAAGTACATAGAGATACAATACCTTTTGATGGTGGACAGTTTTATAAGATTTCTTGGCTTTATCACAGGATGGATGTTCAGCATAGTATACACTGAGGACTGTAGTACGAGGTTAATATGGAATGTTTTCTAGATGAGGAGATACAATACCTTTTGATGGTGGACAGTTTTATAAGATTTCTTGGCTTTATCACAGGATGGATGTTCAGCATAGTATACACTGAGGACTGTAGTACGAGGTTAATATGGAATGTTTTCTAGATGAGGAGATACAATACCTTTTGATGGTGGACAGTTTTATAAGATTTCTTGGCTATATCACAGGATGGATGTTCAGCATAGTATACACTGAGGACTGTAGTACAAGGTTAATATGGAATGTTTTCTAGATGAGGAGATACAATACCTTTTGATGGTGGACAGTTTTATAAGATTTCTTGGCTATATCACAGGATGGATGTTCAGCATAGTATACACTGAGGACTGTAGTACGAGGTTAATATGGAATGTTTTCTAGATGAGGAGATACAATACCTTTTGATGGTGGACAGTTTTATAAGATTTCTTGGCTATATCACAGGATGGATGTTCAGCATAGTATACACTGAGGACTGTAGTACGAGGTTAATATGGAATGTTTTCTAGATGAGGAGATACAATACCTTTTGATGGTGGACAGTTTTATAAGATTTCTTGGCTATATCACAGGATGGATGTTCAGCATAGTATACACTGAGGACTGTAGTACGAGGTTAATATGGAATGTTTTCTAGATGAGGAGATACAATACCTTTTGATGGTGGACAGTTTTATAAGATTTCTTGGCTATATCACAGGATGGATGTTCAGCATAGTATACACTGAGGACTGTAGTACGAGGTTAATATGGAATGTTTTCTAGATGAGGAGATACAATACCTTTTGAAGGTGGACAGTTTTATAAGATTTCTTGGCTATATCACAGGATGGATGTTCAGCATAGTATACACTGAGGACTGTAGTACGAGGTTAATATGGAATGTTTTCTAGATGAGGAGATACAATACCTTTTGATGGTGAACAGTTTTATAAGATTTCTTGGCTATATCACAGGATGGATGTTCAGCATAGTATACACTGAGGACAGTAGTACGAGGTTAATATGGAATGTTTTCTAGATGAGGAGATACAATACCTTTTGATGGTGGACAGTTTTATAAGATTTCTTGGCTATATCACAGGATGGATGTTCAGCATAGTATACACTGAGGACAGTAGTACGAGGTTAATATGGAATGTTTTCTAGATGAGGAGATACAATACCTTTTGATGGTGAACAGTTTTATAAGATTTCTTGGCTATATCACAGGATGGATGTTCAGCATAGTATACACTGAGGACAGTAGTACAAGGTTAATATGGAAGGTTTTCTAGATGAGGAGATACAATACCTTTTGATGGTGAACAGTTTTATAAGATTTCTTGGCTATATCACAGGATGGATGTTCAGCATAGTATACACTGAGGACAGTAGTACGAGGTTAATATGGAATGTTTTCTAGATGAGGAGATACAATACCTTTTGATGGTGGACAGTTTTATAAGATTTCTTGGCTATATCACAGGATGGATGTTCAGCATAGTATACACTGAGGACAGTAGTACAAGGTTAATATGGAATGTTTTCTAGACAAGGAGATACAATACCTTTTGATGGTGGACAGTTTTATAAGATTTCTTGGCTATATCACAGGATGGATGTTCAGCATAGTATACACTGAGGACAGTAGTACGAGGTTAATATGGAATGTTTTCTAGATGAGGAGATACAATACCTTTTGATGGTGGACAGTTTTATAAGATTTCTTGGCTATATCACAGGATGGATGTTCAGCATAGTATACACTGAGGACAGTAGTACGAGGTTAATATGGAATGTTTTCTATAAGAACATAGAGATACAATACCTTTTGATGGTGGACAGTTTTATAAGATTTCTTGGCTATTATCACAGGATGGATGTTCAGCATAGTATACACTGAGGACAGTAGTACGAGGTTAATATGGAATGTTTTCTATAAGTACATAGAGATACAATACCTTTTGATGGTGGACAGTTTTATAAGATTTCTTGGCTATATCACAGGATGGATGTTCAGCATAGTATACACTGAGGACTGTAGTACGAGGTTAATATGGAATGTTTTCTAGATGAGGAGATACAATACCTTTTGATGGTGGACAGTTTTATAAGATTTCTTGGCTATATCACAGGATGGATGTTCAGCATAGTATACACTGAGGACAGTAGTACGAGGTTAATATGGAATGTTTTCTAGATGAGGAGATACAATACCTTTTGATGGTGGACAGTTTTATAAGATTTCTTGGCTATATCACAGGATGGATGTTCAGCATAGTATACACTGAGGACAGTAGTACGAGGTTAATATGGAATGTTTTCTATAAGTACATAGAGATACAATACCTTTTGATGGTGGACAGTTTTATAAGATTTCTTGGCTATTATCACAGGATGGATGTTCAGCATAGTATACACTGAGGACAGTAGTACGAGGTTAATATGGAATGTTTTCTATAAGTACATAGAGATACAATACCTTTTGATGGTGGACAGTTTTATAAGATTTCTTGGCTATATCACAGGATGGATGTTCAGCATAGTATACACTGAGGACTGTAGTACGAGGTTAATATGGAATGTTTTCTAGATGAGGAGATACAATACCTTTTGATGGTGGACAGTTTTATAAGATTTCTTGGCTATATCACAGGATGGATGTTCAGCATAGTATACACTGAGGACAGTAGTACGAGGTTAATATGGAATGTTTTCTAGATGAGGAGATACAATACCTTTTGATGGTGGACAGTTTTATAAGATTTCTTGGCTATATCACAGGATGGATGTTCAGCATAGTATACACTGAGGACAGTAGTACGAGGTTAATATGGAATGTTTTCTAGATGAGGAGATACAATACCTTTTGATGGTGGACAGTTTTATAAGATTTCTTGGCTATATCACAGGATGGATGTTCAGCATAGTATACACTGAGGACAGTAGTACGAGGTTAATATGGAATGTTTTCTAGATGAGGAGATACAATACCTTTTGATGGTGGACAGTTTTATAAGATTTCTTGGCTTTATCACAGGATGGATGTTCAGCATAGTATACACTGAGGACAGTAGTACGAGGTTAATATGGAATGTTTTCTATAAGTACATAGAGATACAATACCTTTTGATGGTGGACAGTTTTATAAGATTTCTTGGCTATTATCACAGGATGGATGTTCAGCATAGTATACACTGAGGACAGTAGTACGAGGTTAATATGGAAGGTTTTCTAGATGAGGAGATACAATACCTTTTGATGGTGAACAGTTTTATAAGATTTCTTGGCTATATCACAGGATGGATGTTCAGCATAGTATACACTGAGGACAGTAGTACGAGGTTAATATGGAAGGTTTTCTAGATGAGGAGATACAATACCTTTTGATGGTGAACAGTTTTATAAGATTTCTTGGCTATATCACAGGATGGATGTTCAGCATAGTATACACTGAGGACAGTAGTACAAGGTTAATATGGAATGTTTTCTATAAGTACATAGAGATACAATACCTTTTGATGGTGGACAGTTTTATAAGATTTCTTGGCTATTATCACAGGATGGATGTTCAGCATAGTATACACTGAGGACAGTAGTACGAGGTTAATATGGAATGTTTTCTAGATGAGGAGATACAATACCTTTTGATGGTGGACAGTTTTATAAGATTTCTTGGCTATATCACAGGATGGATGTTCAGCATAGTATACACTGAGGACAGTAGTACGAGGTTAATATGGAATGTTTTCTAGATGAGGAGATACAATACCTTTTGATGGTGGACAGTTTTATAAGATTTCTTGGCTATATCACAGGATGGATGTTCAGCATAGTATACACTGAGGACAGTAGTACGAGGTTAATATGGAATGTTTTCTAGATGAGGAGATACAATACCTTTTGATGGTGGACAGTTTTATAAGATTTCTTGGCTTTATCACAGGATGGATGTTCAGCATAGTATACACTGAGGACAGTAGTACGAGGTTAATATGGAATGTTTTCTATAAGTACATAGAGATACAATACCTTTTGATGGTGGACAGTTTTATAAGATTTCTTGGCTATTATCACAGGATGGATGTTCAGCATAGTATACACTGAGGACAGTAGTACGAGGTTAATATGGAATGTTTTCTAGATGAGGAGATACAATACCTTTTGATGGTGGACAGTTTTATAAGATTTCTTGGCTATATCACAGGATGGATGTTCAGCATAGTATACACTGAGGACAGTAGTACGAGGTTAATATGGAATGTTTTCTAGATGAGGAGATACAATACCTTTTGATGGTGGACAGTTTTGTAAGATTTCTTGGCTATATCACAGGATGGATGTTCAGCATAGTATACACTGAGGACAGTAGTACGAGGTTAATATGGAATGTTTTCTAGATGAGGAGATACAATACCTTTTGATGGTGGACAGTTTTATAAGATTTCTTGGCTATATCACAGGATGGATGTTCAGCATAGTATACACTGAGGACAGTAGTACGAGGTTAATATGGAATGTTTTCTAGATGAGGAGATACAATACCTTTTGATGGTGTACAGTTTTATAAGATTTCATGGCTTTATCACAGGATAGATGTTCAGCATAGTATACACTGAGGACAGTAGTACGAGGTTAATATGGAATGTTTTCTAGACGAGGAGATACAATACCTTTTGATGGTGGACAGTTTTATAAGATTTCTTGGCTTTATCACAGGATGGATGTTCAGCATAGTATACACTGAGGACAGTAGTACGAGGTTAATATGGAATGTTTTCTATAAGTACATAGAGATACAATACCTTTTGATGGTGGACAGTTTTATAAGATTTCTTGGCTATTATCACAGGATGGATGTTCAGCATAGTATACACTGAGGACAGTAGTACGAGGTTAATATGGAATGTTTTCTAGATGAGGAGATACAATACCTTTTGATGGTGAACAGTTTTATAAGATTTCTTGGCTATATCACAGGATGGATGTTCAGCATAGTATACACTGAGGACAGTAGTACGAGGTTAATATGGAATGTTTTCTATAAGTACATAGAGATACAATACCTTTTGATGGTGGACAGTTTTATAAGATTTCTTGGCTATATCACAGGATGGATGTTCAGCATAGTATACACTGAGGACAGTAGTAGGAGGTTAATATGGAATGTTTTCTAGATGAGGAGATACAATACCTTTTGATGGTGGACAGTTTTATAAGATTTCTTGGCTATATCACAGGATGGATGTTCAGCATAGTATACACTGAGGACAGTAGTAAGAGGTTAATATGGAATGTTTTCTAGATGAGGAGATACAATACCTTTTGATGGTGTACAGTTTTATAAGATTTCTTGGCTATATCACAGGATGGATGTTCAGCATAGTATACACTGAGGACAGTAGTACGAGGTTAATATGGAATGTTTTCTATAAGTACATAGAGATACAATACCTTTTGATGGTGGACAGTTTTATAAGATTTCTTGGCTATATCACAGGATGGATGTTCAGCATAGTATAACTGAGGACAGTAGTAAGAGGTTAATATGGAATGTTTTCTAGATGAGGAGATACAATACCTTTTGATGGTGGACAGTTTTATAAGATTTCTTGGCTGTATCACAGGATGGATGTTCAGCATAGTATACACTGAGGACAGTAGTACGAGGTTAATATGGAATGTTTTCTATAAGTACATAGAGATACAATACCTTTTGATGGTGGACAGTTTTATAAGATTTCTTGGCTATTATCACAGGATGGATGTTCAGCATAGTATACACTGAGGACAGTAGTACGAGGTTAATATGGAATGTTTTCTATAAGTACATAGAGATACAATACCTTTTGATGGTGGACAGTTTTATAAGATTTCTTGGCTTTATCACAGGATGGATGTTCAGCATAGTATACACTGAGGACAGTAGTACGAGGTTAATATGGAATGTTTTCTAGATGAGGAGATACAATACCTTTTGATGGTGGACAGTTTTATAAGATTTCTTGGCTATATCACAGGATGGATGTTCAGCATAGTATACACTGAGGACAGTAGTACGAGGTTAATATGGAATGTTTTCTAGATGAGGAGATACAATACCTTTTGATGGTGGACAGTTTTATAAGATTTCTTGGCTATATCACAGGATGGATGTTCAGCATAGTATACACTGAGGACAGTAGTACGAGGTTAATATGGAATGTTTTCTAGATGAGGAGATACAATACCTTTTGATGGTGGACAGTTTTATAAGATTTCTTGGCTATATCACAGGATGGATGTTCAGCATAGTATACACTGAGGACAGTAGTACGAGGTTAATATGGAATGTTTTCTAGATGAGGAGATACAATACCTTTTGATGGTGGACAGTTTTATAAGATTTCTTGGCTATATCACAGGATGGATGTTCAGCATAGTATACACTGAGGACAGTAGTACGAGGTTAATATGGAATGTTTTCTAGACGAGGAGATACAATACCTTTTGATGGTGGACAGTTTTATAAGATTTCTTGGCTATATCACAGGATGGATGTTCAGCATAGTATACACTGAGGACAGTAGTACGAGGTTAATATGGAATGTTTTCTATAATAACATGGAGATACAATACTTTTTGATGGTGGACAGTTTTATAAGATTTCTTGGCTATATCACAGGATGGATGTTCAGCATAGTATACACTGAGGACAGTAGTACGAGGTTAATATGGAATGTTTTCTATAATAACATGGAGATACAATACCTTTTGATGGTGGACAGTTTTATAAGATTTCTTGGCTATATCACAGGATGGATGTTCAGCATAGTATACACTGAGGACAGTAGTACGAGGTTAATATGGAATGTTTTCTAGATGAGGAGATACAATACCTTTTGATGGTGGACAGTTTTATAAGATTTCTTGGCTATATCACAGGATGGATGTTCAGCATAGTATACACTGAGGACAGTAGTACGAGGTTAATATGGAATGTTTTCTAGATGAGGAGATACAATACCTTTTGATGGTGGACAGTTTTATAAGATTTCTTGGCTATATCACAGGATGGATGTTCAGCATAGTATACACTGAGGACAGTAATACGAGGTTAATATGGAATGTTTTCTAGACGAGGAGATACAATACCTTTTGATGGTGGACAGTTTTATAAGATTTCTTGGCTATATCACAGGATGGATGTTCAGCATAGTATACACTGAGGACAGTAGTACGAGGTTAATATGGAATGTTTTCTATAATAACATGGAGATACAATACTTTTTGATGGTGGACAGTTTTATAAGATTTCTTGGCTATATCACAGGATGGATGTTCAGCATAGTATACACTGAGGACAGTAGTACGAGGTTAATATGGAATGTTTTCTAGATGAGGAGATACAATACCTTTTGATGGTGGACAGTTTTATAAGATTTCTTGGCTATATCACAGGATGGATGTTCAGCATAGTATACACTGAGGACAGTAGTACGAGGTTAATATGGAATGTTTTCTAGATGAGGAGATACAATACCTTTTGATGGTGGACAGTTTTATAAGATTTCTTGGCTATATCACAGGATGGATGTTCAGCATAGTATACACTGAGGACAGTAGTACGAGGTTAATATGGAATGTTTTCTAGACGAGGAGATACAATACCTTTTGATGGTGGACAGTTTTATAAGATTTCTTGGCTATATCACAGGATGGATGTTCAGCATAGTATACACTGAGGACAGTAGTACGAGGTTAATATGGAATGTTTTCTATAATAACATGGAGATACAATACTTTTTGATGGTGGACAGTTTTATAAGATTTCTTGGCTATATCACAGGATGGATGTTCAGCATAGTATACACTGAGGACAGTAGTACGAGGTTAATATGGAATGTTTTCTATAATAACATGGAGATACAATACCTTTTGATGGTGGACAGTTTTATAAGATTTCTTGGCTATATCACAGGATGGATGTTCAGCATAGTATACATTAAGGACTGGTTGTAGAAGACTTATATGGAATGTTTTGGTTGGAATGAATTCCTCTAAAATCTTAATCTGCTCCTCTGTTGGATGCGGTCGACTTTCATTCACATTTTCTGTGGAAAAGAGCAAAGGAATTGGCAAAGTATGCAATTAAAATATCTAAGGCTAAAGTGGAAAGTTTTAAATCTAGTCATTATGAGCTTAAACTGTTGTGTGGGGACCAGTTTCATCATATTTAAGGGAAGTAGTTAATTCATAAGAATATTGAAACTCTAAACTATCCAAACTTGATTTTTAGGTCATGGACAGGCATGGAAAACTGCAAATAATTCAAATATCCACAATCTGATACAGATATCCTGTCTCCATGCTTTCCTTACAAGAATTTGACAACAATGCAGTCTAGTTTCTGTTCTATCAAATATTACCAGCCAATGAAATTTCAGCCTTCATATTTTTTTTGTGAAGATGTGGATCATTTAGACAAAACCAGAGAATACTAAAATGTTTTTAAAACAGAAAGTAGAATGAAGCAAATTGTAAGCGAAGGAAGGACACAGGATCTGCAAGATGATTGAAACTTCTGGATCATAAAAGGGATTAAAACCAAACACTTATGTGAAACATTCACTTCCCCATTAATCATACAAGGACATAAAACAAACATTGAAGGTTATATGGTTGCCCATAATTGATTACATCCATTCCTTTTGAATTTTGGTGGAGAGTTATCTTATTTTATTTTATTAAATTGTCCAACTATTCACACTTTGGTGATCACCTATTTTCACATGCACGTAGATTCTCTTTGTAAACAGGCCTAATATTTATAATTTGAGGCACTGCCAGTAGCTTAGAACGGATCAATTAACAAGAATGTGTCCATAGTACACAGATGCCCCACTCGAACTATCATTTTCCATGATTAGTGGACCCTGAAATTGGGACCAAAATTTAAATTTGGCATTAAAATTAGAAAGATCATATCATAGATATAGGGAACATGTGTACTAAGTTTCAAGTTGATGTGACTTCAACTTCATCAAAAACTACCTTGACTTAAAACTTCAACATGATGCGGGACGAACGGATGGACAAACAGACCAGAAAACATAATGCCCCTCTACTATTGTAGATGGGCCATAAAAACAAAACAGTGACCTGAATTGTATAGACTTACCCGGTTTGCCTTTGTAGTAAGGCTCATAATTATAATTATATGCACAAGCCAGTATCTTCCTGAATCTGTGTATTGATGAAGAGGAAGCATTTATTTGACACGGACCAATAATAAAACGTATCAGTGAGGTCTCTTTCATGAATAAAGTTTCTGTGATGTCTGAAACAGATGAAACACTTGTTCCTTTTCCTAAAAAGAAATTAAAAAAAAAAGTCATGGCATTATTATAAAACATGATAAATAAACACAAACACAATTGCTAATGGGACAACTCTCCACAAAAGACCAAATGACACAGAAATTTATATTCATAGGTCACTGTATGGCATTCAACAATGAGCAAAGCCCATACTGCATAATCAGCTTTAAAAGGCCCCTAAATGAAAAAGTAAAACAATTTAAAGTAAAAACAAGAAAACTAAAGTTTTCTTAAAACATCACATAAGTCTTTACTGTTAAACATATGAAAGTATAAGATGACCTTTATAAATAAGCATTTCAAACATCATAAGACTAACAAAAATATTTTTTGAGATGAATATCATCTCATTTGTGAATTTAAAAAGTATCTTTTAAATCAAACAAGTTACAATTTTACATTTTCAATTTCCCAAAGTGTCCTACCTTGAGTTTTGTCTTCTGTGTCAGCCATTACATATAGATAGTCAAAGAAGAATGCTCCAAACTTGACCTGACTATACTGCTCTGTATAGATATCAGCATGTGTCTCACTATCCAGGGCTAACTGTAATGGCTCATTCTGATTGGCTGGTGAAGATTTATCAAACAGAGAATTTGAATAGTAATTAGCCTCTGTCTTGTCTTGTAAACTGTTACCACCTTGTGCCATCACAGAGCTCTATAAAAATGGAAGAACCTTATTAAGTTTATATTTTGTTACTTATTCTGAAATCATATTCAAACTTCTTTCTTTTGCTAGTATGAAATCCATTATCGCTAAATAGGTACATATTTTTGTATGAGGACCAGCTTAAGCACGCCTCCTAGTGTGGGATTTCATCACTGTGTTGAAGACCCATTGGTGGATTTTGGCTGTATTCTAATTTTTGATAGAGCTGTTGTATCTTTAACTCATTCCCCATTTCCATTCTCAATTTTATCATATAAAATCTTTAAAAATATAGTTAAGAATGAGTTTTGTGTCATTTGAAAACCACAAATCTCATGTCCACTAGATTTTTCAGTCAGATTTGTAATAATATTGACTAAAAGATGAGTGTATTATATTTTATTCCACAGAAAAAAAGCCCCTGGCAGAACCTACTAAGGGGGGGGGGGGGAATTAACATACCTTCGTATCAGCATCATCTTTTGTTCCACAAATACATTGCCCCTGACACAACATCTTGAGATGTGTTATTCCAACTTGTGCATCAAAGAATGCCAGGCCTTTTAATAGTATGTCTACAGCTATACCTTCTCCCTCAATTAATACAAAAGGGCGAAATGCAATCTTCTGGGGACCATAATGCACTTTCTCTCTTAGTTTTTCTGTCAACTATAAAATACAATTCGTAAATATATTAAAAGTTTTTGTTTACTTGTACCTGATTATGTTGTCCACTGTAACATTTAAATTAGGTGACGTGAACTGATTAACTGCACTGTATATATTGCTATGCAATAGTATAATGTGGTAGGAATCAATTTAAAATACTGTATATATATTGCTATATTAAAAATTAAGAAGACAATGCAAGATATCAATTTACCATGACCGTTTGCTACTAAAGATTATATCTATGTAGTTTCAACTATTAATAAAGAATGACATTTTCTCATTACACTGTTCAACTAGGAGGTAATATAAACACCTTACTTGAGTATAAATTTGTCCTTTCATTTTCATTGAATCTGATTTTATTTTTCAGTTTAGTTTTCTTTTCCACTTAAATATACATGATTTAGAAACAAGATTGTAAAGCTGTTCTACAATTTAGTAAACTTAATTACAAGTTTTCTTATACATGTAATACCTTAATAATGATAGATCTTTTTTATGTCCCATACATCCCTTTACCTTAAACATGATAGACATTTAATGTCCCATCATCCCCTCACCTTGAAACATGAAAGACATTTAATGTCCCATCATCTCCTTACCTTAAACATGACAGATATTTAATGTCCCATCATCCCCTTACCTTAAACATGTGGGGGTCGGACCTTTATCAGGACTCCAGGATCAGATGTTTTTAAGCTCAGGATTTCAGGATTGATCCTTTCAGGAATTCTTTTATCGAATTTCAAGTTTAAATTTCTTTAAATTCAGTACCTCAGAACTTCATGTTTTTAAGCCAGGGATTTCCAGATCAGGATCCCTTGGACTCCCTTAAACAGGATATCCCATACATCCCCTTACCTTAAACATGACAGATATTTTATGTCCATACATCCCTTTACCTAAAACATGACAGATATTTAATGTCCTAAAATCCACTTTCCTTAAACAGGACAGATATTTTATGTCACATCATCCCTTTACCTTAAACATAACAGATATTTTATGTCCATACATCCCCTTACCTTAAACATGATAGATATTTAATGTCCCATAATCCCCTTTCCTTAACCATGACAGATATTTTATGTCCCATCATCCCTTTATCTTAAACATAACAGATATTTTATGTCCCATACATCCCCTTACCTTAAACATGATAGATATTTAATGTCCCATAATCCCCTTTCCTTAAACATGACAGATATTTTATGTCACATCATCCCTTTACCTTAAACATAACAGATATTTTATGTCCATACATCCCCTTACCTTAAACATGATAGATATTTTATGTCCCATCATCCCTTTACCTTAAACATAACAGATATTTTATGTCCCATACATCCCTTTACCTTAAACATGATAGACATTTAATGTCCCATCATCCCCTCACCTTAAACATGAAAGACATTTAATGTCCCATCATCTCCTTACCTTAAACATGACAGATATTTAATGTCCAATCATCCCCTTACCTTAAACATGTGGGGGTCGGACCTTTATCAGGACTCCAGGATCAGATGTTTTTAAGCTCGGGATTTCAGGATTGATCCTTTCAGGAATTCTTTTATCGAATTTCAAGTTTAAATTTCTTTAAATTCAGTACCTCAGAACTTCATGTTTTTAAGCCAGGGATTTCCAGATCAGGATCCCTTGGACTCCCTTAAACAGGATATCCCATACATCCCCTTACCTTAAACATGACAGATATTTTATGTCCATACATCCCTTTACCTAAAACATGACAGATATTTAATGTCCAAAAATCCACTTTCCTTAAACATCACAGATATTTTATGTCACATCATCCCTTTACCTTAAACATAACAGATATTTTATGTCCATACATCCCCTTACCTTAAACATGATAGATATTTAATGTCCCATAATCCCCTTTCCTTAAACATGACAGATATTTTATGTCCCATCATCCCTTTACCTTAAACATAACAGATATTTTATGTCCCATACATCCCCTTACCTTAAACATGATAGATATTTAATGTCCCATAATCCCCTTTCCTTAAACATGATAGATATTTTATGTCCATACATCCCCTTACCTTAAACATGACAGATATTTTATGTCCATACATTCCCTTACCTTAAACATAACAGATATTTTATGTCCATACATCCCCTTACCTTAAACATGATAGATATTTTATGTCCATACATCCCAATAGATAGAGTGGGAGGCTGAGGTTTTTTACCTTAAACATAACAGACATTTTATGTCCATACATCCCTTTACCTTAAACATGACATATATTTTATGTCCATAAATCCCCTTACGTTAAACATAACAGATATTTTATGTCCATATATCCCCTTACCTTAAACATAACAGATATTTTATGTCCATACATCCCCTTACCTTAAACATGACAGATATTTTATGTCCATACATTCCAATAGATAGAGTGGGAGGCTGAGGTTTTTTCCTTGCTGTAGTTTCATCTGTTTCCCCCTCCTCCTCATTCTCTGGTAAGATTTGAGGTACATAGGACCACATCCACTGACTCCATCCCTGCTGACCTAACTCAGACGAAGTATCAGATTCATCTTCTGAAATAAGTAATAAGTAATTCTTTTAGTTTTTGTGGATACTTTATTTCATGCTAATTAATTTCTAGCCAACTTCACAGTTATATGTCTAGAGATATCCCAGATTTATAACATATTTGTGATTAATTCATATTCTCTTTATTTTTGTTCTTATAACATGTATAAGGAAGAAACTGTTACTTACTACTATAAATAAATTTCTATGTTTATTTCAAAATTCATAATGAAATCTGTGTGTATTTGAGATAAGTGAGAAAATCAAAAACAATATGCATGAGTATCCAAAACAGATCTCTCAAACTAACAAGGTTGATGGGTAGGCAGACTAGGTAATTGTAGGCAAACATTTAATTCTTCCATTTTACTTAAATATCTATCATGTTTATGTTTTTATCAATGTACAAAAAAATGTATGTTGTAAATATCAAATTTAATAGTCCTAGTTTGACTTATGACTAAAAATGATGGTGTATGAATATGAGAAAGGAGTTGTGCGTCTTTTAGGTCTTACCCATTGTTATAGTGCTGTCTTCTTCATAAACAGTACTAGTACTATCATGTCCCTCATCTTTCTTGGCTGGATCTAACGTACCATAATACAATGCCATACATAGTTCTATCAGTCTCTCAAACATTGGTAATTGTGTATCAGTCAATGATACGTCTAAATGTTCACAAAACAGGTCAAACTTTGTTACACTCGCCCGCTTGGCATTAACAGAATCATATTTGGCGTACAACCTCCCTGTGACGGAGCACCTATAGATCAGTGGATCCTGGTAATGTTCTATCTTACCACTCTGGTCACATTTATCAAGGCACACAGTCAGATCACACAGGTTGATGGATTTCCTCAACACTAACTCAGGGGGAGATAACTCTATAAAGTCTCTGTCCCACTTCTCATCCGCGCTATATACCTCCGCTGATTTTATGTTTAAGGATAAAACAATGTCATCCTCGACAAACTTTACAATTAGATTATTGATGATGATACTAACATTGTTGGCAATTTTATTCATCAAACTTTGTAAATATCCTGGTGGCAGATCTTCTTCACCCTGTTTCCTTGGTTTCAATGATGGCCTTGATTTTGACCTCCGTAAGTCAGACTTTGACCCTTTGCTACTACCTTCATAAGGACTTTCTCTTAATTTCAGAATACATTCAATTGTGTTTATTGTTATCACAACAGGTTCAGAACCCAGTTTTGTCCACGGCACATGGATCCTTAACTCATGAATATGGCCACTTTTGAACACAATAGGGAGATGAATAGCCTTTTCTATGACATCCAAACGAAGGTCAAGATTATTGAGGACGACATCACCACCCCATAATGACAATTGAAAATCTTCAGGTCTAAGTTTGACATACTTGTCAACATAACCCATTAACAGGGGGCTGATGTAAGACTCTAACTTAAACATTGTTGTAACTAGAATCAAAACAAATTTCTATTTTCTATGACCTTTGCCCTAGCATAGGTTATGACTTCTATTGATTACCATATTACCATTCCCTATTTCTGTAGCAATTAATATAACTGTGTTGACAGCTTATCTTGCTATCAAGAAGCATTTTCGATGATTTAGTTCATATATTATGTGTTGAGCAACATTTTTCCTTTTCTTACAAAATATCTGCAAAAGAAAAAACACATTTTTTTATTTACTTAATTATTTGGTAATTTTCATAGATACACATTTGTTATAGTTTTTCCAAAGCATTTTAGGCATCAGGGTAGTATACAGAATGCTTTTATAACTCAAAGAAACCTTAATATTTTATCAAAACTAATCCATAATGATGTGGAAAGGCACACATAATAATAAAATTTTTGTCCACAAATTTTGTTGTATACAGGGAGTATATTTTATCATTCATATGTTTTATTACATGGCAATCTATATTTTTAAAACAATATGACTTATTACAGACATTGCACATACATGTATGCAACCGTTTAATAGTTCTGATTTGGAGATTTTTTTTAAAGCTCTGTTTTGGACTCATCTTTTGCAATATCTTTCTATATTTATAATTGAAATCCCTATTGATCCAACATTTTAATGCTTAGACTAGAATATTCTTCATATAGGTGCCTGATCAACATAAAATATGGAACAACTTGGAGCCTGTTAACTTCAACTATCAATAAAAGATAAATTATATCTATTGAATTTAAAAGATTTTACAGTGTAATGACTTTGGGTGTTAAAATTAAAATACACACCTAATGTATAGGAGATGATCATTTAATATTCTGGGGAAATGGGGTGGTTATAGGGGATTTCCTGCAGATTGACAATTTATATTCATCAATAATTTGCTAAGAAGACCCCTCCCCTTCAATAAAATGTGTATTCCCTTATTTTTATTGAAAGGTTAGATACATTTGTATTATTATTTAAGAGTAGGCATCTGGTGTTCGGTGGTTGTATGTATGTATGAACTGGTAAATGCCTCTGTTATCCGAAGAACCCCTCGAAAGCTGCGAGGGTACAGTGGCATCCATGTACATGATGTACACTCCCTATCAGGATTAATGGAGATGTGTGACTAACGTATATTTAAACGACATTTATTTTTACAAGGACAATCAATCCCCACCCAACACAAAGGGAGTGCTAGGACACCGGGTAATCTGTTATTATGGTGGAGGAAGCCAAAGTACTCAGGTGGAAACAGACAAACCAGAGAGATATCAGAAGATTGATCTCCAGGTCAAAGAAAGGGACAACTTTGACCAACCGAGGCCCCCTAAGTACCCATTCTAGTTTAAACTCCGGTTTGGATACCAGAGATGTGTGTGAGAGGGTTAAAATTACCCTTCTGATGTACTGATACTTTTAGCACCCTGAGTGAGAATCGAACTTGGACCTTCAGCACTGTAGCCATCAGTCTAAACCACTAGACCACGAACCCACATTGGTTGTTGTTTGTTGATGTGATTCATAAGTGTTACTTGTTTTTCATTATATAAATAAGATCTTTGGTTTTCCTGTTTGAATGGTTTTACATTAGTCATTTTTAGGGCCTTTTATAGCTTGCTGTTCCGTGTGAGCCAAGGCTGTGTTGAAGACTGTATTTTGACTTATAATGACATGCCAGAAACAGCATCTACATCAGAGACCAAATTGTTCGCGGATGACAGCCTACTCTTTCGTATCATCACCAACCAAGCTGACAGTGAACTACTTCAAAAGGACTTAACAGCATTGGAAGACTGGGAAAACAAATGGCAGATGAGTTTCAATGCCAAAAAATGCCTTGTCATCAGAATATCCCCAAAAAATAGACCAGTGATACAAACATCGTACCAGCTACACGGTCATACTCTAGACACAGAGGAAGCAAGTAAATATCTTGGAGTAACCATCAGCAACAACCTAACATGGGATAAACACATAGACAATACAGTAGGCAAAGGAAACAGAACGTTGGGATTTATACGTAGAAACCTCAAAGGCTGTACAAAACCTGTAAAGGCAGTTGCGTATGTATCCATGGTAAGACCTGCAGTGGAGTACGCAAGCACAATATGGGACCCAACCGCCCAAAATAAAATCAAGGCAATTGAACAGGTCCAGAAAAGAGCTGCACGATTTGTAAATAACAACTACACAGACCGAACACCTGGCTGTGTCACAAATATGGTTAAAATTCTTAAATGGGAAAGTCTCGAAGATCGGAGGAAAACAAATAGATTATGCATGCTATTTAAGATCCAGCATGATCTTATAGATATAGACCGCCACCAATATCTGACACCGAATGATAACCGGACCAGAGGTAAAAACCGCTTCTTCCAAGAAAGAACAAGTACAGACACTTACGGCCAATCTTTCTTCCCGAGGACAATCAGGGACTGGAACAACCTACCAACAACAGTTACAGCGACCAACACCGTTGAGGGATTCAGAGCTGCCCTGAAGGCATGCTCTGAAAGGAAGTAGGAAAACCCAGTTGTACATAATTTTAATTGTATATTTTTGCGAACGTTTTAAATTATTTGTAAATAGCCAAGAGAAAGCTTTCTGTGTTGCCCGACACTGCGTAAAGTTTTCGCGCGGAACCATGAACTTTCAATATTGAATCCGGTTCCTTACCTGGAAGAAGAAGAAGAAGAAGAATGATTGTGACTTGGATGGCAAATTATCTCATCAGCACTCATACAACATCTTAAATTAAGACTTTAGCCAATCTACCTCCCAAGGCGTTATCAGGGCCCTGTCACCTTTGCTATATATCTACAACTTGCTCATACATATACATAACATTTGTACAGATTGATAAATTGTATTTGAGGATGTTTTTGCTTTGAAGTTCAAAGAAGCAAAAACATCCTCCAAAATATATATTTTTTTGAAGGCAGTTATTTAAACTTTTAAATAAGTTATCATAGGTATTTTAGTCAATATAAGAAATATGTATAAATGGGCGTATTGTTCATGTCAGTAAAATTGAGCTTCTCAATTTCTAACCCTTTTTGTTAATAAGTTAAACTGTATATTTACAGACGACCTGCCAACTCGACGACATACAACTTTTCCGAATGGTAAACTCATAGAAAAGATCCGAAATTTCCGCAATAGAGGATGTAGCGCGTAAAGGTGAAGCGAGTAGTTCTGGCTTGCTATAAAATGTGGACCAGTCGAACGTTTGGGTCAACCGACCGTGCATATAAGATATAAGATAAGAAATTTTATTTCAAGTCGGGTTACATTAAATACAAACATAAGCTCTGTAGAGCTTTTTGCCGACATTAATAACTGTAGTCTTGTTTCGTGGCGTCTTATTTTTAAAGAAGGTAAACCAGATTTTAACAACAGAGTTTCATAATCACTATCAAAATCTTCATATATGAACCTCAAGGCACGTTCTTGTATTTTTTCCATCTTTTTAGTATTACCCTCCCCACAAAAATGCCAAACCACAGGACAATAATTGAAATTAGACATAATATATGAATGATAAATAGTTAACCTTCCCAATTTAGATAGATGTTTTCCAATTCTTTTAAGAACATTTAACTGCCTTGATGCTTTTTTACAAATATCAGAGATATGAGTTTTAAACTTGAGTTGATAATCTATTGTCACCCCCAGGAGCTTTACCTCAGTGTCACATAAAATTTCATTCCCATCCAAATTGAATTTAATATTCCCACTTTTTGATTTATTCCCAACAGCAATAGCCTGAAATTTATCTGGATTAGCTTTCATTTTGTTATTAGCAAACCAATCAATTAAAACAGCACTTTCCTTTTCCAAAGATTTAACTAATCCATTTAGGTCTGGTCCTGAGTGTGACAATGTATTATCGTCTGCATAATTATACAGTTCATTTTCTTTCACAAAATTGAAAATGTCGTTTAGAAAAATATTAAAAAGCACAGGACCCAAAATCGAGCCCTGCGGTACACCTTTATAGATATTTTGCCAGGTACTAAAATATGCACCGACTTTTACACACTGTTTCCTATTTGATAAATAATTATCAATTAAATTAAGTGCCTCATTTGACAGGCCATATGCCTTCAATTTTAAAAGAAGTAAATTATGGGGTAAGCAGTCAAAGGCCTTAGAAAGGTCCATTAGCACAGCAGCCACATATAAATTTTGATCGACTGCTTTTTTCCAGTCCTCAATGACTTTTAGTAAGGCGGTGTTACAGCCATAGCCAGGTCTAAAAGCTGACAAGGAAGGATGAAATATTTTACTAAAATATTCTATTATCTGCTGATATATGGCCCTTTCAAAGAACTTTGACACCACCGGAAGAATGCTAACAGGTCTGTAGTTTCCTGCCTCTGACTATTCTTTTTATGCAGTGGAACTACCTGTGCTTCCTTAAGATCGTCAGGAAACTCTGAACTCTTAATAGACATATTTATAAGTTGAGTAATAGGTTTAACAATTACTGGTTTGGCTATTTTCAAGATTTTTACTGATACCCCATCAAAGCCAGTAGCTTTGTTTACATTGATCTTATTAATTTGTTTTTCAACAAAGTCATCTTTAATTTCTATAAAAGATAAACTACCATCAACATTACAATTTTCCCTTATTGATTTTATGCTTGGATGATTATCATCTACCTCACAATTATCATTGCCGATATCTTTGGCTACATTTACAAAGTAGTTATTAAAAATTTCTGCAACATTTGATTGGTCATTAATTATTTCATCGTTGGCAAGGGCTGTCTGTACATGTATATCCAGTCAAGGTCGTTAAAAACTTCCATTTGTTGTTTGAGTCAGGTGATTTAAATATATTTTATTTGCAAAACTAAAGTAGCAAAAGGGATTTGACACAAGTTTACTGTTATACATTGTTATAACAACATACGTGATGTCCTCCCTAGGTTAGATCTGAGAGTGGAAAAATAAACGTATTTTTAATTTCCAATAAAAATTGATTTTATATAATACTATAATTACCTTTTCTGGAATCATATTATTACTTTATTCTAAACATCGTTCATTTCTGTACAACGGTGTACAAACAAAAATGAAATTAGAGACAATTCTTGCGTACTTTCCCAGAACTGCAGGAGTCGAGAAAAGGTGGTAAATGCATGGTCCCCTGTTGATTTATTTTTTATTTTTGTTGTTGAAAATTTATGAAACTAAATGAAAAATTACCCATTATTAGGCACACGTATAAGCTCAGTATTTGATCAGTGTAGCAAATGACCATGATGACGGAACCTTTATTTTGAATGATCTGATGAAACTTAAGTCTAAGGAGACAGATTTGTAAAAGCAAATTGCTTGTTTCTGAATCCTTAGTTAATATTATTTCATTGTAAAATACATAATATGTTTAATGTTGATTTATCTGAATAAATATTGTTCAAACTAAACTTAATTGTTGAAGGCCGTACGGTGACCTTTACTGAGTTGTTAATGTCTGTGTCATTTTGGTCTTTTGTGGATAGTTGTCTCATTGGCAATCATACCACATCTTGTTTTTTATATTAAGTTTAAAACACATATTTCTTAAATTCGTATTTCGTCTGCTTGGCATGTAAGATCATGTAACTTATAGTTTAGTGCTTTGCTTATTTCTTCTATGATTTTATATATAAACATTTTGCATATACAATAAAGCTTTCTTACTTAGCCTTCTTCTTCTTCTTCTTTTGTATCTCCCTCCTATTGTAGGAGAACCACCGTCCTTGTATAACGGCGTAGACTTTTAAAATCCCAACGTCATAAAAAAACACTCACATATTACGGAATAGTTATATATATATACACACAAATGTAAATCTTATCACACGGTATTTACATTAAGTCATAAGGTTAAGAAGGATCCCTATAATCGCTTGATATTTACATTGATTCAAGGAATATCTGTCACTAAGTACTGTTACATCTTTTAAGTCATTCACAATAGCTCCTGCCCATAATCTGTGATAATTACGAATTTTCGGCCAATATAGTTGCTCGCCTTTGGTATAGTTTGTAGCATAAGCCTCTTGAGATTGTTTCTATCCGAGTTTTCTCTGTATTTTTGAGAAAGTGGAAAAACGAACAGTCAATGATCAATCTAGCTAAATACTCGTTGTTATTGAACAATTCATGGAATAATGTCTCGTCATTCTCTCCTCTCAAGCATGTTTTGACAAAGGTTTTTAACTCCTGCAAAAATGGTGATCTAGTTGTTTTCAGCACTGTGCATTTAATCAAAAAGTGAATCATATCCTCCGTCTCAATATGACATAACTGACAAATTGGTGACACTTCTGACTTTGAATGTTTTGCTTTTGAACTTTGCAGTACGATTGTTCCCACTGCAATTTTGGCTTTTAAGTGTGCCATAATTATTGCAAACGGTTCATTACCACAGCTTGTCCAGATGTTGTGTGGTTTTCCTGGTACTGTATCACTTAAGTTCAAATATTTTAAAGTAGATTTATTCTCTGCTTCTTGTTGTAGAGTTAAAATGAAATGACTGCTAATTGTTTGATTGACCAGCTTGTTCCAAGTTTCTTTTATTGGTGGGTTGTCAATGAGATCATGCGGAGAAGGTAAGTTATATTGATCTGCAATTTCGGCTACTTTTGGAAACCAGCTTCCAGAGCTGATTGATTTCATGGCAAGCTGACGGATCGCAATATCTTTTTCCACTGATTCGTCGTTCCTGATGATATTCCCGAATGTTTTAAGGATTTTCTTGTGAATTTCACCTATGATAGGAATTCGTCCTAGTAGAAGGAGAGATGCTAAGTTGGCTGATCTTATTGGAAGGTGTTGAATTTGTTTCATGAGTTTCCTATGGTACACCTCTAGTTTCTCCATGTCATTTCTTGAAATGTTTATTACATCTAGGCCATACAGCAATCTGGGTATCACATAAATCTGAATAAGGTGTGCTGAAACATGTGGATTTACACCGTTTAGCCCGTGGAGCCCTGCACCCATTAGAGAGTAAGTGGTCTTTCTAGCTGTAATCACTCGCTTGCATATCACCTCTTTTGAGCCTGATTTCGATGTAGAGTCTCTCTCAATTCCTAAATGCACAGCTGATTCAGAAGTTGATAAGTCTTTGTTGTTTAGTGACCATGATCTATTTTCCTTGTCGTTGAGTACTAGAATCGTCGACTTTTGTTCACTTAGTAAATATCTTTGTTTGTTCGCATAATATGCTTGTATGTCTAACATTGTTTGGAGCTCAGTGGGGCTCTTCGATATGAAGGTGACATCGTCCGCCACAGTTGGGATGCCGCAGTAGGTACATCCAATATATGCCCCCAATTGGTTTTTCTCAAATGTCTTCAACAGTTTATTGATAAAAATTTTGTAAGCAGTGGGTGACCATACGCCTCCCTGCCTCACTCCTTGTTGTTCTTGGATAGGTCTTGAGATGTTTCCATTCCATTTTATTTTTGATGTAACTTCCTCGTACCAGTTTTTGAAGAATAGCCAGTTGTCCCCATGTAGTCCAAAGTTATACATTTCTCTAAGCAGACCCAAGTGCCAAAGGATATCAAACGCTTTCTTGGCATCCATAAGTGCTATATACAGGCTTGAGTTTGACTTGTTTGCTTCTGTTATAAGCTCTGTGAGTATTAAGGCAGCAATTGCAGGCATTTGTCCTTTGGTAAATCCTTTCTGAAGTCTACTTTGTTGTTTGTTTATTGAATCTTGGTTGTTTTGAAAATGTAGCTTCTCGACAATTTTTCCAATGAACATAGTGATGACAATTTTTCTGTAGGAGTTTGGATCCGTTTTCTTTTTTCCTTTTTTCAATATTGGACAGGCTATTCCACTCTTTAGTAAAGATGGGATATCAAGATTTTGAAAGATGAAGTTGATGATATTTGTCAAGATAGAAATGAGTGTTTGTCCTCCAAACTTAACATGTTCAGCGGTGATGTTTTCTTCATCTGGGGATTTTCCATTTTTGAACGATAGCACAGTTTTCTTTACCTCTTCCGTTGTAGTTACTGGTATGTTATGGTTTTTTGAATGTTTAAATAGTTCAGTGAGACTTGTGATGTCTCGCTTTACATTTGTAAAGTGATCATTGTCAAAGTTCACATTTTCACATGGTGTTGAGAGTTCTTCAAAGTATTGAGCGAATGCCTCTGTAATTTCAATTTGGTCATTCAAAGTATTATCTTTAAATATCAAAGATGATCCTGAGGGGTTCGACGGGTCACGTTGTTTCCTCACCAGTTTGTAAAACCCTTTGTCGTTCCTTTCATTTAGTTCCATTAGTTCCTGATATTTGTTGTTTCTATTTGTCGCTTCAAGCCTCCTTTGGAGTGATCTTAGTTTTTTCTTAGAGTTCTTATTGTTTTTATAAATCTCGTTTTCTGGATTTGTTGGTTTGCCCGCAGCTTTCCATTTTGCATGGTGTATCTTGCTGGACTTAGCCGCACTAGCAATTTCTGGCGCCCACGGTTTTTTCCTTGGTTTTCCTGTTCTTTTCCTTCTGTTTATAGGAACACTACTATTCTTTACTGCTGATTCTGACAGTATCTTACAGATGGAATTGATATTATCTGATATATTGTCACATGTTAGTATGAGTTCATTGTCATCTATGAGTGCTAATCTAGACTCAACTTCTTCTTCATATCCTTTTTTGTCTATCTTATTCCAATTGATCCTTAACTGATTTAGTTTTCCATCTCTTTGATTTGATAGTTTTATCTCACACGGTATCTTCACTAGAATGGGATTGTGAGTAGATGAGTTAGTTGGTTCCCTGTCGAATGTTATGTATGTTGATATCAGGTCACTGCTCTGCATGAAGTAATCAATCTGGGAAGCATCTCTTCCGTTATAATGATAAAAGGTAAAATCAGAACCACAAGATTTTGGTATATACATTCCATTTTCTTTAATAAAATTCATAAAAGCTTTGTCCTGAGAAGAATTTCTCTTTATAGATGCGTTCATGTCTCCACCAATCACTATGCTTGCAGAGCCACTGTATTTTATGATGATTTCAGATAATTCATCAAGAATTTGTTGATAGTCATCTAACGTGTTAGAATTACCCCTACAGGGCATGTAAACGCATAAGAACACGATCGGGTTTTCCACATTAAATCTAATCCCAACTATTCTGTTACTGCCATCCGGTAGAGGTTCAATGAATTGTTCAAGTTTCTTGTGAGCGCATATAGATACTCCAGCATGCCCCCTACGCCTTTCCGAAAGATCTGTGAACAAGTTGTCATCGAAACACTTAGTGAAACAAATAAAGTCGCTTAAACATTCTTGAAGTTTAAATTTTTCAAAATTATGTAGCCAGTGTTCTTGTAATAAAATAAAGTCTGCTCGATTTGCTAAAGTTTCTAAGTAAAGTTTGTTGCTTGTCAGTCCCTCTATGTTCAGAGACACTGCAGTAATTGCTTTTTGTATTAAAAAGTTCGATGAGCAGACAGAGGAGACATCAGGTTGCAGTGGTGAGTCTGTTGGTGGTAGTATTTTTGAAGGCTTGCAGCAGGTGTCATTTCCCAGTTTTGATTGTGATTGTTGTTCAGAGTGGCTATTTGTCTGATGTTCTGATGCCCTGTAAAATTTGTGAGGAAAGTCCCCTGGTGTTGGTATTTTGGAAGGCTCATTGCAGGTGCTCTCTCCCAGTTTAAACTCCGATTGTTGTTCGGAGTAATTGTTTTCCTGGTGTTCTGATGCCTTGTTGGTGTACGCTGTCGATGTGTATTTTGGATATGATGTTTTTCTTTTTTCCGAGTTTTCGTCGGTGAGGGTTTGTCTAAAAAATCCTCATCATTAAGAGAATCGAAATTAAGATCTTCAAAACTGTTTGCAATTATGGATGTAGGTGTTCCATGTGGCGTACAGGGTTGTTGCTCCTTATTTGTATTTGGTGGAGGCATATGGTTTGGTTTTCTTCTCCTTTTTCTCGGGTTCTGTGAAGCACCAATTGTCTTATGAGTTGAGTTGTTTTTCAAGATAAGGAGTTCAGTATTGTTTTTGTGCACGTCTAGTTCGACCTGTCGTAATTTTTGTTCAAGAAACCAGATTTTCATTTCATTTTTTTCGCTTGATTGGGATTGAGACGTAGTACCGCTCAGAGGAGTTTTATTAGTTTCATGTTCTAACTGTTCAATTCTTTGCGATGAAATAAGCAGAGATTGTTGCAATTCTTTGTTCTTTTCTTCTATTGTAATCGCATATGAGCGATTTGTGGCTAATTGTTTCTTCAATTGTACTATTTCTGATTCATACTTAATGATTTTATTGTCTTTTGATTTTATTGTTCTATCTCTTTGTTCCACAACAGATTTTAGATGCTTTATTTCTTCTTTTAGCACAGATGACGGGTTATCATTATCATCAGTTGGGTGCAGGGGTGGTTGTATTGGAGTATTTACACTCTGAGATATTACTGGTTTTGGTGTAGAAATCATTGGCTGAGATTGTGTATTGCTAGCATTACTGTTTATGATGGTGTGTCCAGATGGTGACGATACATTTGGGCAGATGTTTGCCACTTGAGCTGAGCATACTTTGCAGACATATTGTTCAGTTGATTGTTCAATATCCCATATTTCAGTTGGAGTGAGTTTTTCACATTGATAATGGACCCATTGATTACATAAATCGCATGCCACAGAATTTGGTTGATCATTACATGGTTGATTACAGACCGGGCAGCTTGGATATCTGTTAGTATTACTCAGTGGTGTGATAGGCTGAGATATATCACAGATCGCAGGGTGTTTATTGGACAAATGTTTAACAGAGTTATCTTTTTTATTGGACTCAATAGGCCTAGTTGGTGTTACCTGCTCTTGACTCGTACGGTCATTTGTGGTTGGTGGCTGAAGTTTAGAGTTACTGTCTAAATACTGCTCGCAGCATTTACGTATCATTCTATTGACTTCTTCAAAGTCTTTGTTGTGGTCTAGTACAACCAAGATATCACCCAGAAAGTCATTGATAAACCTCTTTATATGATCTTTGTTGCCATTTAGTAGGAGTTTTGAGGTAGAGTTATAGAAATTCAACACAAATAGTTTTTTGCCATTGTCGTTGATTGATACAGATTCAGACACTATAGCACCATCTTTGTCAGTTGTCTCTGTTGTGTGTAACAAAAGATTCTTGCTTTTGAGATAGTTAATTGTAACTGATTTAAATTCTAAGTATGCAGCTGGGGAGAAAAGCAAAACAATGTTACCTGTTGCAGGTTTGACCGCCACATTGAAGGGTCTTTCTGTTGCATCCTTTTGTTTTTTAATAGCTTTTGTCTTATCAAGTTTATATTTGACAGTATGTGTACTGATATCATTTCTATTGCCCCTCATACCTTGACGACTTCGTGTTGACATTTTTCCTGGTGTGAAGGATACCTTGTTAACTTTCATTCTTGAGCTACGTCTCACTTCGTCCATTTTGCTATTTATTTGGTTTTTCTATTGAATGACTTAAATGATGGTACAGTTAAAAGGTCTTTAATGTAGCTATGTACAAGTGGCGACACAATTTTATATGATTAAAAATGTTTATATAAAATGCATGTCTATATAAAATTGAGAAGGAGAATAGTGACGGGAATGTTTGTGTATGTTTTATAAAAATCGTGAGATCGGCTTCAATTTTTGGTGGAGTGTAACTAGTGTGTCTGCTAGATCAATCTGGTCTCTGAATTCCATTTCAATTTTTTGCATGAACATAATTGACATATTCAGCTATCTATCATACATGAGGGTTTGGATGGGGTTAAATGATTAAAGAATAATGCCCTTAAAAAATGACGATTAGAGAATAATGTGCCAAAAAAATGAAGATTAGAGAAAAAAGGGGTGAAAATTAAATGTTTACAGAATAACAGACCCCCCCCCCCCCTATCCAGACCCTCATACATTTTTACACTGCAGTGTAGGGTTTGGAGCTTTCACATTTACCTATATAGGAATTTTTTTTTCTGAGACAAATTAAGTGCCTGTGGTTTGAGGGTTTCCATGAGTACACTGCTTTGCTGGTACATGTATGTTTAGAGTTTCCATGTGAACAATACATTAGGATTTTTAGGATTTCCATGTGTACACTGCAGAGCCGTTTTAATTTTTATTAAAGTGTGATTTTTTAAATTTTCTATGTGTACACTGCAGTTGAATTTTTTAATTTTCCATGTGTTCATGGCATTCGGCTTTGGGGTTACCATGTGTAAACTACAGTATGATTTAATGAGTTTCCATGTGGACTGCAGTGGGATTTTTAGGATTTCCATTTGTAGAATGCATTGGGATTTTTATGGTTTTCATGTGTTCACAACATGTGGGATTTGAACGGTTGCCATGCGTACATTGCAGTGTGGTTTTAAAGGTTTCAATGTTTTTCTTAATTTTCCGATTATTCACTAGACAGACTAAGTACTGCAGTTTTATTTATATAGTTTCGATATGTTGACTCCAATGGAATTTTTATAGAGTTTCTACGTGTACACGGCAATGGGGTTTTAGAGATTCTATGTGTACATTGTAGTATGATGTTTAGGATGTCCAGGTGTACACTGCATTGGGAATCCGATTTTTAAGGTTTCAAGGTGTACACTAGTGATATTTTTACTGATTTTATGTGTACACTGCATGCAGTGGGATTTTTAGGATTTCCAGGTGTTCACTGCTGAGAGATTTTGACTGTTTCCATGCATACACTGCAGTAAAATGTTAGAATTAACATGCATATACTGCCTTTTTTTTTTTAAAGGTTTCCATAAATTTTGTACACTGCACTGGGATTTTTTTTTTGTAAGTAAATACTGTAGTGGGATTTTTATGGTGTCCATATGTACCACTGCAGTTGGCATTGAGCTCGATTATAGAAACTGATTTTTTTTTAGATCAGTGTATTGGGTTTTTAATGATTTTCTGATACCTGTTTGTGTGCTCTTTATCAATCTTTCTATTTGAATCATCTCACATTTTTTCATGTCAGGGTCTTTAATGGCCGAGTGTAGCTATATGTTATGCGTTTTTCTCATTTCTGAAGATCGTTTTTTAATCTACAATTGCTTACATCCACTTATTTGAAGTATGTTTGAAAAATGTCATATAGGCAATAATAATACATCTTTATTTTTATGGATTAGTTTAACGAAATATAACTTTTTATATAATATTACTGGTCACAAACTGCCTTGTTAACTACTGTAGCTGTTATATTATTTCAATATGGTGTACATGTTTTGTTCATTTGTGCTGTAGGGTTGCTGTTCTTTGTCATATACCGCACATGTCCTTTTACTCATAATATGTAGGTTTGGTCTTAATTTTTTTTATTTGTGCTGTAGGGTTGCTGTTCATAGAAATATAACCCACATCTCCTTGTATTCATGCTTGGTATTTATTTTGTTCATTTATGTTGTAGGGTTGCTGCCTTTAGACCTATATCCAGCATCTTGTACTCATGTTTGGTCTTATCTTATCTATTTAAGCTGTAGGTTGCTGTCCATGAACATTTAACCACGTCTCCTTGTATTTATTTTTATTCTTTATTTTGTTCATTTATGTTGTAGGCTTGTTGTCTCATTTATAATATACTCCATATCTTGTATTCTCAAGTATACTTAGTCTTTGTGTAATAAAGCAATAAAATTCTTTCTCAGATGATGATTTCCTCATTTAATATTTTTTCAAACAGTTTTAAACATGTAAAAAGTACACTTCATACAAAAAATTAGTACTGATATGAATCAAAATGCTGCCGGCACACCAAAAAAACCCAACCAACCATCAAATGACTAGCATAATTATTAATATGATGTGTAGTTTTGACTAGCATTATATACATTGTGTAGTTTTGACTAGCATTATATAATGTGTAGTTTTGACTAGCATTATATAATGTGTAGTTTTGACTAGCATTATATATGGTGTAGTTTTGACTAGCATCATATAATGTATAGTTTTAGACTAGCATTATATAATGTGTAGTTTTGACTAGCATTATATGTATAGTTTTAGACTAGCATTATATAATGTGTAGTTTTACAATTGAGTTCCAAGTCAACTTAAATTTTTGCCCATGAATTCACACATGCGTTTCAGTGCTAAGTCACAGCATTCTTTGTTGTAGTTAGGGCCAGTGGTATTGGTAAAGGCATGGTTAGCCTCATAGCGGTAAAATTCAAAAACAACTCCGGTCTCTTTTAATGTTTGTTCCAACAAGTCCTGATCTTTAGGAGCAGAGAATCCTTCCAACGTATCTAAGTTACCAAAATGACACTGTACTGGACACTTAATATTTTTTAAATCACACAGTGCTTTGCCTGGAATCCCATAAAATGGTGCTGCGGCATCTACCTCTGGAACTAATGCAGCTGAAGCTAGAGTGAGGGCTCCTCCCATACAAAACCCAGTAACACCAACCTGAAAATATAAAGTAGATATAGAGAGGGCTACTCCCATACAAAACCCAGTAACACCAACCTGAAAACATAAAGTAGATATAGTGAGGGCTCCTCCCATACAGAACCCATAATTTTTCAGACTATTATAAAACCCACCATTGTATACCCAGTTTTCTTCAAATATAAAACCCACCTTTGTACATCCAGCATTCTTCAGATATAAAATAGCTCCTTTAATGTCAGCCACAGCTCCTGGCCAGTCTAAATCATTCATATAATGTCCAGCAGTCTCATTATCTGTTGCCACCTTTCCTCTATAAAGGTCAGGGTTCAAGGTCACAAACCCTGACTTGGCTATGAGTGCTGCCTCCTGGATAATTTGCTCATTCATACCCCACCATTCCTGGATTACAACAATCCCTTTCTTTGACACGGCTGGATCACCTGTCACAACTCCTGGACAGTCGCCAAGTTTGTTCTCAGACTTAAAGGTAACCTTGTTCTGTGCCATCCTAGATTGTATACCTGAATGGGAGCTGAAATATATACAGTAAAAGATTACAGGACAGTCATCCAGTTTTTTCTCAATCTTAAAAGCATACCTTACAATTTTAATCGAAATTTTAGAAATTTGCTCAAAATTTCCCTTCCCTACTTTCCATTTGATAAACATACTTAACTTTTTCCATCTTTTTTGTTTTAAAAGATAAATATAGGAGGATTTTTTACGATATTGGACCGAAACGTTCAAGGCCGAGCTTGTCTAGATATAGTGTATTACAAATGTATGTCTAACTTTTATTCTGCAAGCATGCATTTATATTAAATAAATAACGATGAAGAGAAGAAAAAGTTGGCAAAAGAAGAATAAAATTTGAGCATGTCACTACATGGGACTTATGAAGATACTTACTAACGATATTAAATACAAATGATGCCGACACAGTACAATGTCCTTAACGGAAGTCTTTTTTCGTGAGTATTTTCCTCCAGCGTTGGAGCACACAGATAGGCTTAAGTGACAAGCTGTAAAAAAATGACTTGTTTTACAAAAAAAGTTAATCCTTATACAGAAGAAGTTAGTAGATAAGAATAATCATAAGAAATCAATAGGATTGTTACTAAAGACAACACATATTTTGTATATCAAAGCGAGACAGAAAACAATACAAATGTAGGATTTAATTATGTCCCCCATGAAAAAATGTCCACTGGACACATTTTCATAGTAAATACTGTCCATGGACAATATTTACTTATTTAAATGTGTCCTGGACACAATTTCCTATGAAAATATGTCCTCAGGTATGAAAAAGTGTCCATGAACATGGACATGATTCACAACCATAATATTGTCCAGGGGGACATTTTTTCACAGGACATTGTGTCCGCCAGGGCATTTTTTGATATGATTAAAGTATTAAATGATATTCATTGCCTTGTTATTACTGGACGCATTTTAACTTTTAATTCCGACCTTTAGTTAATTGTTACTTTGACATAGAGTTGTCTCATTGGCACTCATATCATCATCTTCATATCTATATCTTTTAATATAATATATACATGTATAATTCAAACTCAAATAAGTAACAGATGCTGTCAGGATCTGTCAGGACTATTTTCCTTGGGGGACACAAGGATTTGTATAGGGATACAAATCCTTGCGGGACACAATTTATTTATTAACACTCACTACAAAAATGTGTTCTGTAGATTGATCATTTTTCATAACTGTTGCTGTAAAATGCTGTCCACTTGGGAGACAATATTTCATGGCAATGGACATTATTATTTATTTTCAATTGCCTTCTCCTCTGACATAATAAATATAGTAAAGATCTTCAGATTTAAACTTCCTTCTTATTGTAATTCTTTCATTGTCATTTAACCATTTGCTGGAAATTTCTTAGAACTTAAATTTCTCTATATTCATTTCCATCCATTATTTGTTTGTTTACATTTGTATATTATTCAATTTCGCATCAATCCTTCACATTTTAATTAAAATTCAAGTATAATAAAACTTTTTAATGACCTTAATTTGTATTACTTGGAGGACACAATTTAATAGCAACTATTATGAAAATTTGTCCTGTGGGTGGACACTATTTCATATATTTTGCAGTAAAAATCTGTCCATTTGAGGGACACTATTCAATGGCAATGGACATTATTAAATATACCCAAATTCTATGAAAAACTGTCCTCATGGACACTTTTTTACAGGACACTATTATGTCTTACACAAACGTGTAGCATTGAAAAATAATGTTTATATTTAGGCACTGGCTACGGTTACATGGAAATGTAACAATAATAAAAATATAATTGTTACATTGGAGACTAAATGCCGGAATGCAAAGTCGGATAAGGAACCGATTAATTACGAATTTAACAATAATTATTGAGGCTACGGTTACATTGTGTTATTGTTACATGAAAAACAACAATGTACGCTCGATTTATTAAACTTAAGTCTTCTATAGTTTTGTTGCCTTAATCTTGCATATGTACGAAATAGTACTTGTAATAATGATAAATAATAAATATTATTGATTAACAAATGGTGTTTAAATTGGGTTTTTTAACGTAGAAATGGTCACGTTTGGTGTTTTAAAGATACTACTTTCGATAACTAGTGCCAAAGGCGAAAATATAGTCCAATGGTTTGTTGTTGAGAACTCGGGCTGAGAAAAGTGTTCACTTTAAGTATTTAACTGCACACCTACTCGTATTACTGTCATTATACTTTGCACAATGGTGTGTGATGGCTGCTTGGAGTGGTTTCACAAAAAATGTGTCGGACTAAGGAATGCTCCAAAAACCACTTACTGGATATGTAGAAAATGTCATTGCAAATAAATAATTAAAGAATTAATTGTATGTATTGTAAATATAAAATAAATGTCTTCAGTTTTTATTATCTAGTACATTTTAATAGACCCATCGTATATTGCTGTTTTTCATGTAACAATAACGCAATGTAACCGTAGCCTCAGTAATTATTGTTACATTCGTAATTAATCGGTTCCTTACCCGACTTTGCATTCCAGCATTTAGTCTCCAATGTAACAATAATATTTTAATTATTGTTACATTTCCATGTAACCGTAGCCAGTGCCTTATATTTATAACAATACTTATGATTTTTGACAACATGCATGCCTCCTCTTAGCTGCGGAACCGTAATTCTTATGGTCCTTTTTTATTTTATTTTTTTGATTTTGCGGACTATGGTCCGCAAATAGTCAAAAAATAACATAAGGACCTAAGAGCTACGGTTCCGCAGCTAGCCTCCTCTATAAAGTTATCAAAAGTGGTTATAGCTAACACTCCGTGTATAAAGTGGTTAAAGCCGGCAACGCTCCGTGTAACTGTTGAAGCCCTTACTTTTACCTATAATGGATTACTTTTACAAATTGTGACTTAAATGAAGTGTTGTCTCATTGGCACTCACACCACATCTTCTTTTGAAATCTCAGGGCCGTAACTACATTGAGGCAAATGAGGCAAATGCCTCATGTTTTAAATTTCAAAAAAAAAAAAAAAAAATTTATAACAAAAGATTGTCTTCATATTATTGTCTTCATATCAAATTGTTTTCACTGAAAGTGTCTTGCAAGAAGCAAGTTCTCTTCACTCTCTGATGTCGCCCCTGCATATTTTTCGTAATCCATGTTTCTATTTTACTTTTGGTTTTCAGAGTTGATGGTCTATTGTTTGTATTTCTGTGTCCCGGGTTTGTCTTTTCTTTATTTATTGTCCTACTTAATGACTAGTCTGAGTGTTGATTTTCAATTGTAAACGTGTCACACTGTGTAATGTTGCATGTCCACCTATGTCCAGGCATTTTGCGAGAAAATGTTTTAAGAATATACGATGCTACTGGACACAGAAAAAAGTGGTCGTTTCTGCATGGAGAATTGAACTTGATATCAAAGAATACGAAACTGCCTTTCTTGTATATAAAACCATACCCAATTTTTCTTAGTATGGATTGCAAAATTAGGTATTTTCTGTAGGTGAAATATGCACAGAAGTGATATATATGTATTATAAATATAGAAAATTGAATATCTTAATCAACAACAAAATTAAAAAAAATAACTGTATCATATATCCAAGCGCCTGTGGATAAAAGTAGATAGCTGACATGGTTTAAATTAAAGTAAGACCACCAATTTCCCGGTATCAAATCATTTGTTGAAAAAAACATCAATGTATTGCCATATATGACCTTTTACATTCAAGGGTTAAATTTGCATTAAGTCGTGTTCAGACCCTTGAACAGAAAATAAAGGAATATGAAGTACACGTGCACAGGAGCTGAGTGCACAAAATGTCAATGTATAGAAAAAAATACAAATGAGCAATGGGCAAAGTTTTTATTCCTGTTCTTCATCTTGATAGTTGCTGGAGGGTCTTCAATAATGAAAGAATCATAAATACCGTAAAACGAGGTCAATATGGTCCCTAGTGTCGACTTGAGCAGTACCAGTATTTAACGTATATATATTACTGCACTAATGACTGTCACTATATTTAAATCTAGTCATAAAAAATCTCAAGTCAGCACAATACAAACAAGAACAGACAGACAGACCCGGTATTAATGATTATGAGAATTAAAAGATTTTAGCTTTATCCTACATATCGGTCTTTTAATGTTTTGAATTTCCCTAAAACTTTAAAGTCTTAAATAACAATGAATCTATGTTTTTGCTTTGAGACCAGAATATTGTCGAAAAAATAGCTAAAAATGATTTGCGTTTCTATGTAAAAAAAGAGTCCGGGAAACGCTCAGAATGCACGATTTTGCGTTATTTTTCTCAGAGCTCGGCGAATATATTTTGCCTCAGTATTAAAAGGGGCTATATATAGTAACGGCCCTGAATCTATATAATAATAGTTCTGAATCATACACAGTTCATACATTGCATAACATAGTTGTTTCTCTCTTTATACATTTCAATTATACTGGTTTAATCAACAATAATATTTAGTAGTACTGTTCGGCATGTTTTGCCGAGTTGTTTTGCGCCATCTTAGTTTGACTTTGTCTCACTCAGGGCTTCACATGTTTTGTGCAGTCGGTTCTTTTGCATTTAAGTTTACGGAAAACATTTATGGCTGTCATTGCCATCAGCGATTTGATTAAAAGTTGACGTTGTACATATTTATCTGGTCATTGGTGGTCATCAACGAATGTCGTCTGCTGTCTGCCTGTATCGTTACAGCACTTTCACGTTTTCCTCGCTGCAATTGTCTTATGGACTGATTTTCGTTGCTCAGTCTCGGCAATATGGAGAATTGTTTCACGAAGAAAAAACACTTTAAAAAAAACTTTTATAGATTACGACTTTTGCTTTGAGAGATTCGTCAATAACTTCCGGTAAAACAGAAATCCTACAATTTTAATACCAGTAAAACAGCTAGACATCGTTCTGTGAAAGTATCGTCACTATGGAAGTAATTGTTAACTTAGCAAAACTATGGAACACTCTTAACTTAAACATAAGAAAATATGAATCTATATATGATTATTCATAAAACAAATTAGTACCCAAAATAGTAAGGTCCTAGCGTATTATTATATAGGACATCGTTTTGGTCAAATTCTTCATGCTCGCTTACAAGAATGGATTCAAGTTCATTGAATTCTCACTTTTTCGTTCGTAATTTAGTAGACTCTCCAAATTGTCATTGTGGTGATGTAGAAACAAATTCTCACTTCCTGTTATCTTGTCCTATAAACACTAATTTAAGACATGGACTATTAGATTCTGTTTCAGTTCTTCCTGTCCAAGTTAACACAAAAACTTTTCTTTTTGGATCAACGGTACTCTCAGATGAGCAAAATAGTCTTTTATTTAGTTTGGTGCAGAAATATATTATCAAAAGTAAACGTTTTAACCCTTGATGTTAATGCTTCATCACTCAAATGGAACCCAAGCATTTCACACTGTAAACATTACAATAATTCATGTTTATTTATTATTATTTTTTTTCTTGTTTTTTCTCATTAATTTTTTTTCTTCTTCTTTCACATTAATTTTTTTCTTCTTGCACATTCATATATTTATTACAGAGCATGCCAGAATTTATATTTATGTATTGTTCAAGAAGTGTATTATTTTTGTAAAAGGAGAAAGATTTGTAAAAGCAAATTGCTTGTTTCTGAATCCTTAATATTATTTCATTTGTTTAATATCGTTTAATGTTGATTTATCTGAATAAATATTGTTTAAACTAACTTAGCTATGCAGAATTACGGTAACTAAAACGAACCTCGACTATATTTTTCACATAACTATTACATATGTATGCATGTAATTGTATATAGATAAGTTGTTCACATATTTGTGCACTACCGTAATTAATGATATTAAAATCAAAATAAAGATATATTACTATATATGATTTGGCACATGTGAGTATATAGCTATCAAACACTCGATAAAATAATCATTACAGGTGCGACATGTGGAGCTGAATTTGTTTAGCCTTCCGGAGCACCCGAAATCACCCCTAAATGGTAGGCTATGCTTACCACCCACAAAGATAGCGTATGTATACCCCCTGAAATGAAGCATATATGTTATATCCTCAATGGTAGATGATACGGATTTACTCGCTCAAACAGAGCTCTGGTCGTGCAAGGTCGGACCCATTGTAGTTTTCACTTTGACCGAAGTCGCAATTTAAACTATCAGAACAATTATTAAAAGTTGCTGAAATAGAACATCTATAGAACAAGTAAAAACGCTAGAAAACCTTTCGTCCAAAGATCTGATAGATTTGAATAAGAGAATGTATAGGAAGTAGAATATGCATGAAGACACATTAATTGATTCTACAGCAGGTTAAAATAACTTGCGATTTTCTTATTACGCGCTGTCTGTTTATTCTGAGTAACTTGATATTTCCTTAACACACGTTCTGTAGGACGTGCATTTAGGTTAATCATGTAACTAAAACTTTTACAAAATGGCTGATAACGATTCCGAAGACGATGAGAGAGGGATTCTATGTGCACACTATGACACTAGTAGAATGCCAGCGTGTGGAAAATCTGGTGCCAAGTTTTGTAGTTTGGTTTATATTATTTTGAATATTTTAACATGTTCACTAATTGTACATTTAGTTGGATTTTCAACTGCTTACTGGTCACATGGAGAGGATTTCTATCATACAGGATTGTGGCTACTGTGTGGAATAAATAAACATAGGTGTCAATATCTACCATATCATGCAGGTAAATATATCATTCGGCTAATTAGAGGACGAATTAAGTATGATAGGGGGAGATGTGTCTGTTTGTTGGAATACAGTGTAATAAAAAAAAATGCCAATATTTCCAGTATATTTGAGAACAAATTAAATACTAGCATAGTAGACTGTTACACTAAATCATATGTCAAGATATTCCCCTTTATCAACCATGTCAACATAGTTAATTAATTGTAATATTAAACTATGGATAGAATCATTAATATGCATGCATTAGCATATTTTAAAATAAGTTTTTAATAACATGTACACAGAAAACAGTACGTCAACTGCGTTAACCATGTTAATATATAAAAACGAAGATGTGGTATGATTGCCAATGAGACAACTGTCCACAAGAGACCAAAATGACACAGACATTCACAACTATATGTTCCCGTACGGCCCTCAACAATGAGCAAAGCCCATACCGCATAGTGAGCTATAAAATTCCCCGATAAGACAATGTAAAACAATTCAAACGAGAAAACTAACGGCCTTATTTATATTAAAAATGAACCCTTAACCATGTTAACTTGAATGAATTAAATACCAACTCTAGAAACATTGCGGGAAATAACATTAATTTTTATTATTTATTTGTTTCGATTGTTATTTTATCTTTCTTTCTAGCTGATATTTTGTAGCTTTTTTTTGCTTGGGTTTTTTCGTTACTTTTAACATGTTTAATATTAGAACTTGTAATCATTGACAACGTTACCATACCACATCTTCTTTTTGTATTTACCACTTTAACGAAGGGTTCTTCGTGAAATCTTTCAAGAAATGAGTTTATTGAGCATGTTGACATGGTTGAGTGTTGTTTTCCATTTTTGTAACAAATAAAAACAGTAAATTTGATAAAAGCTGTTAATTTGATAAAAGCTGTTAATTTTATAAAAGCTGTTAATTTGATTAAAGCTGTTAATTTGATAAAAGCTGTTAATTTGAACCAGAATTGTGATGATTTATTGTATACCATGTATACATGTTATAAATCATGTAAGTGACTAACAAACTCTATTATACAATCATCTTGCAGTAATATTACAAAGTAGACTTTCTAAACGATATATGATAAAGTGTTGATGAACTAATAAAAAAATAACCCAGTACAACAATTTTTTTAATGAAGTCCACATTTAGATTTTATTTCGTAGTTGGCATATCATTGTGTTTTCTTAGCTTATATATATTGGTCTTGGTACCCATTTTGTGTTTTATTTTTAGGAGGGAAAGCTTATATATATATATTGGTCTTGGTCCCCATTTTGTGTGGTTTTTTTTTAGGAGGGAAGACTTTTATCTGACCAGATTTGCAGTATTTTGTAATGATGTGAGGGAGAATTTTATTTATTTGATTATTTATCTTTTTATCATTTGATAGGAGCTCCAGAAAAATACTTACTATACTATTTGTTACAAATGAAACACAAAACTCGGACATTTGTGTCTGAGAGTAAAGTGATGAAGAATAAAGTGTTATTTTGTCTTCCTATTAGTTCATATTTTTAAAACAAAATAGATGTTCACATTTGCTTTGGGTTGATGATTTTGTATATAGAATTATGACTGTCTATAATTGTCATATAACACCTCACATGACATAACCGTCCAATGGTTACAGATATAAATCACAATCACAAAACTCCCCGGGGTCACACCTGTTGTCTAACCTGAAAAAAATAATTAATAACAGGTACACTTGTTAATGTGACATAAAAATTGTCATCTTGAAAAAAAAGACAGGTAAATTATTTTTGATACTGCCAATTATTATAACGAAGTTGGGCTACAGACGTCAGTGAAATGTACGACTTTAAGAAGATTGTGACTTTAATTCGGACGTTTTTCTTTGTGTTTGGGGTCGGGTTTACATTCCATGTACTGGGGTTTGGTACGCCTTACTGGTCAGTGGATAAATATTCTTCTAAAGGACTATGGAATAATTGTTACACATTTATATGTCTCAGTAACTGTTCAGATATAGGTACGTATTGAATGACGGGCTATCGTACTCCCTACTGGTCAGTGGATAAATATTTTTCTAAAGGACTGTGGAATTATTGTTACACATTTATGTCTCAGTAACTGTTCAGATATAGGTACGTTATGAATGACGGGCTAATGATACTGGTTTTAGTATCAATATAAGACCCCTCGGTAATGTCTAGTTTTAATTTTTACTGAATTATCTGAAGTGAAATGAGTGGATCAGCTGTTTCAAGTTTATCTCCTTATAGTCTAATTAAGAGATCTGTATAATATAAAAAAGAAGATGTGGTATGATTGCCAATGAGACAACTGTCCACAAGAGACCAACATGACACAGACATTAACAACTATAGGTCACCGTACGGCCTTCAACAATGAGCAAAGCCCATACCGCATAGTCAGCTATAAAAGACAATTCAAACGAGAAAACTAACGGCCTTATTTATATAAAAAAATGAACGAAAGACAAATATGTAACACATAAACAAACGACAACCACTGAATAACAGGCTCCTGAGATATAAGATTGGTTTTAAAAAGAATTATATGTATTCAAATATTTATTCAAATTTAGCATGATGTCCTTATTCTAAATTGTATCCAATCTAATTATCTGCAATGAGCACCATCCCTGTTAACATGGTTAAGGAATCAGTTTTGACATGGTTAAGGAATCACTGTTAACATGGTTAAGGAATCAGTTTTGAAAAATATCTCAAAATTTTGCATATAATTTTTGTTTTTTAATCTTTGATTTTCAATCTAGTGTTCAATCTTTCTTTCGAGTTCTACCCTATTCCCTAAATGTTAATTTCAATATCACTCATATCATTTTGTCCTTTTCAAGTAAAATTAAATTGGTATAAACGAGATGTACTGTTTACAAGAGTGAATTGTCTTTCTTTTACCATGGTATGATTCTATCCTGAAATATAGAGAAATGTTCATTTCCGAATTATCCTATTTCCCAATTATCCTATGGCTAATTTGGATTTGACATTTTTCTTTATTTCAAAATAAAATCTAACCGGCGTCTTTGGTAAAAGAATCAAAGACAGTTCATTTTGAAATTGATGTAAAACTTTGTAAAAAAAAACTAGACAGGATAATTTGCATAACACAGTATTGCTCCGTACATACAAACTGATTTAGAATACGTTATTCATAATAAAACCTCAAATTCCCCTGAAGAAAAGCAAACATCTCTTTTGTAACCAGTGATGTGTCACAACATGACCTCTGACCTCTCACGACGGATTTTGATGTGATGATTTTACGGAGAGGCAAGATATGACTTTTAAGTAATACCCCCCCCCCCTAGCCTGATGACTTTTCTTTTATTACTTATTTGTATATTTTACTTCTTTCAAACATAAGACGGTACGCTATCCAGGAAAATACTTTATTTATACAAGCTTGGTTAAATTGAAGCTCACAAAATGATTGAAAATATATAGGGTCTATTTGATGGTATTTAAATTTCAGCATATGATTTGAATCCACACAGACCTTGACTGTATTTGGATTGCTATATATATGGGCTCTTTTTGATTGTTTTTATATTTCAGCAGGGTTTGAAGACACACAGACCTTCGCAATATTTGGAATGCTTTATATCTAGGGTCTACTTGGTTGTATTTATATTTCAGCATGGTTTGAAGCTACACAAGCGCTGGAAACATGGAGTCTACTTGGTTGTATTTATGTTTCAGCATGGTTTGAAGCCACACAAGCGCTGGAAACATTGGTTCTATTTGATTGTATTTATGTTTCAGCATGGTTTATAGCCACACAAGCGCTGGAAACATGGGGTCTATTTGATTGTATTTATATTTCAGCATGGTTTGAAGCTACACAAGCGCTGGAAACATTGGGTCTATTTAATTGTATTTATATTTCAGCATGGTTTGAAGCTACACAAGCGCTGGAAACATTGGGTCTATTCGCTGCTTTCCTTGCCTTAGTATTTTTGGTGCTGTTTATATTCCATCCACAGTCCTCTTCTAACAAGGCCATATTTATAATTGGAATGGTATCTACGTTTATCGCAGGTAATATAATATACTACTTCACACATGTAACAAGTACTTATCTACTTATTACGTTGACTATAAGAGTCACACATGTAACAAGTACTTATCTACTTATTACGTTGACTATAAGAGTCACACATGTAACAAGTACTTATCTACTTATTACGTTGACTATAAGAGTCACACATCTAACAAGTACTTATCTACTTATTACGTTGACTATAAGAGTCACACATCTAACAAGTACTTATCTACTTATTACGTTGACTATAAGAGTTACACATCTAACAAGTACTTATCTACTTATTACGTTGACTATAAGAGTCACACATGTAACAAGTACTTATCTACTTATTACGTTGACTATAAGAGTCACACATCTAACAAGTACTTATCTACTTATTACGTTGACTATAAGAGTCACACATGTAACAAGTACTTATCTACTTATTACGTTGACTATAAGAGTCACACATGTAACAAGTACTTATCTACTTATTACGTTGACTATAAGAGTCACACATGTAACAAGTACTTATCTACTTAGTACGTTGACTATAAGAGTCACACATATAACAAGTACTTATCTACTTATTACGTTGACTATAAGAGTGTACTAATTATTAATACTTGTATAAAAGGAAGAAAAAAAAAACATTAACTGAATTATCCCTAGACCACCTGACCCTCGGAAGTAGTAATATGTAGTTGTCCTTTATCCAGCTTACATGAAAAAAAATCTTATAAAAATAAGAAGATGTGGTATGATTGTCAATGAGACAACTTTCCACTAAAAACAAAATGACACAGAAATTAGCATAAAATAAGGACTATTATATTCAACCAAGGAGACTTTAGTTCACTGGGGGTTGTCTTTTCTTTGGTCTTTAATGGATAATTTCTCATCGACAATCATACAACATCTGATTATCTTGAATATTTCAATGATAATCTCAGATATACAATTAAATAACGATCTCAAACCTACAGTACAATAGCTACATAGGTCTTACAGTGCAATAGCTATCATAAATCCTTCAAAACAATTTTGTGATTTCTTTTGAATTGTACCACATTATTTCTATTTTTTTATATAATTTTATTTATTTAAATGCCAATTAAACCCAATGGGGTAAATGGCATACATCAAATACATAAACATGCATGCTGAAATTAACAAAACAGCACTGTAATAGTACATAAAACAGTACTGTGATAGTACACAAAAGAGCACTGTGACAACATAAAATAGCACTGTGACGTACACAAAACAGCACTGTGACAGTACACAAAACAGCACTGTGACAGTACACAAAACAGCACAGTGACAGTACAAAAAACCCAGCACTGTGACAGTACTTAAAACAGCACTGTGAGAGTACACAAAAGAGCACTGTGACAACACAAAACAGCACTGTGACAGTACACAAAACAGCACTGTGACAGTACACAAAACAGCACTTTGACAGTACACAAAACAGCACTGTGACAATACACAACACAGTACTGTGATAGTACACAAAAGAGCACTGTGACAGAATATAAATTAGCACTGTGACAGTACACAAAACAGAACTGTGACAGTACACAAAACAGTACTGTGACAGTACACAAAAACAGCACTGTGACAGTACACAAAACAGTATTGTGACAGTACACAAAAAAGCACTGTGAAAGTACACAAAACAGCACTGTGACAGTACATAAAACAGTACTGTGACAGTACACAAAACAGTACTGTGACAGTAAAAAAAAATCAGCACTGTGACAGTACGCAAAACAGCACTGTGACAGTACACAAAACAGCACTATTTACAGTACACAAAATAGCACTGTGACAGCACACAACACAGTACTGTGACAGTACACAAAACAACACTGTGACAGTACAAAAAAAGCACTGTAACGTACACAAAATAGCACTATGACAGTACACAAAAGAGCACTGTGATAGAACATAAAATAGCACTGTAACAGTACACAAAACAGCACTGTGACAGTACACAAAACCGCACTGTGACAGTACACAAATTAGCACTGCGACGTACACAAAACAGCACTGTGCCAGTACACAAAACAGCACTGTGACGTACACAAAACAGCACTGTGACAGTACACAAAACAGTACTGTGACAGTACACAAAACAGCACTGTGAAAGTACACAACACAGCACAGTGACAGTACAAAAAAAGCACTGTGACAATACACAAAACAGCACTGTGACAGTACACAAAACAGTACTGTGACAGTAAAAAAAACATCACTGTGACAGTACGAAAAACAGCACTGTGACAGTACACAAAACAGCACTGTGACAGTACAAAAATAGAACTGTGACAGTATACAAAAACAGCACTGTGACAGTACACAAAAGAGCACTGTGACAGAACATAAAATAGGACTGTGACAGTACACAAAACAGCACTGTGACTGTACACAAAACAGCACAGTGACAGTACACAAAACAGCACTATGACAGTAAAAAAACCCCATCACTGTGACAGTACATAAAACAGCACTGTGACAGTACAGAAAACAGCACTGTGACAGTACACAAAACAGTACTGTGACAGTATACAAAAACAGCACTGTGACAGTACACATAAGAGCACTGTGACAGAACATAAAATAGGACTGTGACAGTACACAAAACAGAACTGTGACAATACAAAAAAACAGGACTACGACAGTACAAAAAATATCACTGTGACGTACACAAAACAGCACTGTGACAGTACACAAAACAGCTCTGTGACAGGAAACAAAACAGCACTGTGACAGTACACAAAATAGCACTGTGACAGTACACAAAACAGCACTGTGACAGTACACAAAACAGAACTGTGACAGTACACAAAACAGCACTGTGACAGTACAAAAAAAGCACTGTGACAGTACACAAAACAGCACTGTTACAGTACACAAAACAGCACTTTGACAGAACACAAAATAGTACTGTGACAGTACACAAAACAGCACTTTGACAGTACAAAACAGCACTGTGACAGTACACAAAAGAGCACTGTGACAGAACATAAAATAGCACTGTGACAGTACACAAAACAGCACTGTGACAGTACACAAAACATCGCTGTGACAGTACAAAAAACAGCGCTGTGACGTACACAAAACAGCACTGTGACAGTACACAAAACAGCACTGTGAAAGTACACAAAACAGCACTGTGACAGTACACAAAACAGTACTGTGACGGTTCACAAAACAGCACTGTGACAGTACACAAAACAGCATTGTGACAGTAGCCAAAACTGCACTGTGAAAGTACACAAAACAGCACTGTGACAGTACACAAAACAGTACTGTGACAGTACACAAAACAGCACTGTGACAGTACAAAAAATAGCACTGTGACAGTACACAAAAGAGTATTGTGACAGAACATAAAATAGCACTGTGAAAGTACACAAAACAGCACTGTGACAGTACATAAAACAGTACTGTGATAGTACACAAAAGAGCAATGTGACAACATAAAATAGCACTGTGACGTACACAAAACAGCACTGTGACAGTACACAAAACAGCACTGTGACAGTACACAAAACAGCACAGTGACAGTACAAAAAAGAGCCTTTAGACAGTACACAAAACAGCACTGTGACAGTACACAAAACAGCACTGTGACAGGTCACAAAACTGCACTGTGACAAGACATATAACAGCAATTTGACAATACTAAAAAAGCACTGTGACAGTACACAAAACAGCACTGTTACAGTTCAAAAAACAGCAATTTGACAATACAAAAAAAGCACTGTGACAGTACACAAAACAGCACTGTAACAGTACAAAAAACAGCACTGTGACAGTACACAAAACAACACTGTGACAGTACATAAAACAGCAATTTGACAGTACAAAAAAAGCACTGTGACAGTACACAAAACAGCACTGTTACAGTACAAAAAACAGCACTGTGACAGTACACAAAACAGCACTGTGACAGTACATAAAACAGCAATTTGACAGTACAAAAAAAGCACTGTGAAAGTACACAAAACAGTATTGTGACAGTTCACAAAACAGCACTGTGACAGTACACAAAACAGCACCATGACAGTACACAAAACAGCACTGTGACAGTTCACAAACAGCGCCAGAATAATAAAAGTGCAAAACATCATATTTACATAATGTAGATTTAGAAGTTATTGCGATGTTTTTATTATTGCGAAAAATGCGACAGTAATTCAAACTCGCTTTCTGAAATTATTTATATGAATAAAACAGGATTTTACTCAATATCGCAAAAATTAAAATCGTACGAAAGACATATAACCTAAGACTTAAAACAAATTTACTAAAGTTATCCATGTCATCTATACTTGAATAGCTATTCTATAAAAAAATAAAGGGATCATTTTTGAGTACACTGTAATACTTCACGAACCATTGTTATGCCCCTTGTCCGTCTGAATGTCCGTCCGTCCGTCCGTCTGTACGTACGTCACTTTTACCATTCTTGAGTAATGCCTATTTAGAACTGGAAAAAAATGCTGAATTGTTCGTTCCCGTTCTCCAACTTCAGTGTAACTGAACAAAATGTCATGAAACTTATACACAATGCTTATTACCACAAAATACAGACCAAATACAAACTGTTATGTTCCTTTATAACTGCATATGATATGCAAGCAGGGGCATAATTCCCAATTTATTTTTTGTTTTATTTTGCAGCTGGATTTACAGTACTAGGGATTGTGATATATGGAGCTAAAAATCGGGACTTATCCTGGTCGTATGGATTGACAGTTATAGCAGGTGCAATGTATACCGGAAGTGGTATTCTGATGGTGCTACATCTGAATTTAAATTTACAACAGACGTAGCACGTGCCTTGTATACCGAAAGTGGTAAACTCATGGGGTTACATTTAAATTTAAATTTACAACAGACGAAGCAGGGGCCATGTTTACCGGAAGTGCAAGTAAAATCATGGTGTTACATTTTGAATATGAATTTACAACATACGAAGTAGATGTCATGTATACCGATTCTTCATGTATACAAGAAGTGGTATACTCATAGTGTTACATTTGAATATCATGAAATCACTACGGATGTAGCAGTTCTCAGATATTCCGGAACTTAAAACAGAAGGATTTTTCTCTGACGGAATAATCATTGTCCCCTTTATGCAAGCCTCGCTGATTTTGTTAATGCATGGTACATAGCGAAGATTTATTTTCTATTTTGTACACAAGTATTTCATGTAATGAATGTATTCAGTGCTTCATCTTGTCCTGTTTGAGACTATATTCAGTTGAATATCCTCCCCCCTTGACTATCAAATGGTCGTCCTTTACGACAGACAAGTTAATAGTTTTTTTCCTTATTTTTATGGTTTCTTGTCCGATGATGTTGGTCTTATAGGTGCTTATTGTGGCGATAGCTGATAATGTACACCTAAGAATCTATTGTATGGACGATAAGGGGGGATTTATAGAAATTTGAGAAATAAATAAATAACCTTACTGGGTGAGAACTGAATACAATCTTGTCCTTAAGAGATGAATATGAAAATTCTGCAACACACTACAAATCGGTACGCGCACGAATTTGTTGTTTCATCAAGAATTAACAGTGGGACCATATAAATTGAGCAAAAGTTCCCAACTCACTGCAATTCCATTAGGTCCCCTACAACCGTTTATATGGAATCTATTTGTTCAATGTGTGCCGTTATCTTCTAAATCTACAAGACATTTATATCATTTCTATTCGCGTCTGGTTAGTAATTTGCAACATTTCATATTGAGTGCAGTGTTACGAAGTATTGAACGGAACGGATATGATCTCTTCGCCGGAGATTGAGTAGAGTCGAGTTCTAATTTAGTTATTTTTGTGAAAGTTGTGGCCTTCACTTCTGTTTCTTTTTCTTTCTTTCTTCAATGTCTGAATGAATTAATTACATATTTAGTATATAATCGTAAAATTAGAACTTGCAAATAGAGTTTGAGTGTTGTTCAGGGTAAGCGTTTTTTTCTCTCGGAATAAGTGGTCCTTTGACATCCCAAGTACTCAAAGATATCAATGTTTCCTCCCTTTCCTTGATCTGCCATGACCGAGTCAATTGTTACCTCCCTTTCCTTGATCTGCCATGACCGAGTCAATTGAACAGATTAATCATGTGTTTGTTTTCATAAGAAGTAAAAGATGGAGTACCAGAAAAATAGACTTGCATGTGTAAAATTTAAATTCACCTAATTTAAACGTTACAGTGGATAAGGTCCATTGTATTGAACATTTAATACCCAGACTTCCATATCAGTGCATATCTATTTGAAACGAGAGGGGTGGTAATGTGGTGCTCATGTCGCATGCAAACCCCCGCTTCTTTTGTATGTTTTGTATATGACTACATTGTTTTTGTGTCAACTCATTGTTTTTGTTATACACTGCTTTTTGTTTAGTAACTATTTGTTATTTCTCTATAATTTCATATTAAAATTAAATTCAAATACTTTATGTATTATCAATTCAGTGATACGTTATGTAAATTAATCCTCATTGTGACAGCAGACCAACAACAAAAAGCGTAGTAAAACATATAAGAGAGAGATGACCATGAGAATCATTATTACTAGTTATATGATACTTAATTTAAGATTAAGATGGCCGCCCAGGTAGTCAACTGAGTTTTGGGCTCTGCAGTTTTTTGGCAATTTTATGTGATTTTTGACAGACCAAATGCATGATATTTATATGAGGATGTTCAGTATGATTATCTCTACACAGTGATGTAACTTTTGTTGAGAAAATTTGGATTTTCAACCTTGGAAGTTTTGAAGAAAGATTTTTTTTCAAAAGTGTAGTGAGAACATTTCAGTAAAACTGTTCATAATTTGAAGTCCACTATTTACTTGTCTGGAGAAATTTTGGGATTAGATTTGTGAGTACTACATTTAGCTTAACAATGCCAGGTGGAAACTCTAACAACAGTGATAAAAAAGGTGACAAAAAGAATGTACAAACTGTACAAACATTGCTTGCAGCTAAAAAAGGTAGTGAAAAAGGAAATCCAGCTAAAAGAACTCACACAGATGTTTCAATGGATAGTAGTGTAGATATGACAATTGAATTATCAAATCTCCACCATGATTTAGATGGTATAAAGGAAAGCCTGGAGGGTGTTGTTAAACGAACAGACCTTGACAAAGCACTGAACAACATTGTAAGAAAAGATGATTTGGAAACAATAGTGACCTCAATCGTCACTAAATTGGTTGATAGCATGAAAAAAGAAATATAAGGTAACTTAAAAGATAAGACAAATAAGCAAACAAAAGCTGTTGAAGAACTGTCAAAAGAGAATGAATGCTTAAGAGAGTTGATCGCTAGCCAAAGAAAAATGATCCATGAACTTCAGATAAATGTTAAAGATAATGGTATTATTTCCAAACAAGCATTACAAATGTCTAACTATAACCAGCAGTATAGTAGAAAGTTCAACATAAAAGTGATGAATTTCCCAGAAAACAATGATGAAAATTTAAGAGAGATCTTTAAAAGTAAAATTGTTAAAGACACTTTAAAGGTAAACATTCGACCTGATGAAATCCAGGCTATTCATAGGTTACCAGGTAAACAAGGACAACATAGACCAGTCATTGTAAAACTCCTCAACTCTGAAGTGAAATACCGCATTATGAGAGAAAAGAAAAACATGCCTAAACAATGCACTTTTAGACTAGTCGATGATGTTACAAAATCCAACATGGAACTGATTACTAGACTTCGTGATAGTGATCAACTTGATAGTGCTTGGTATTTTAATTGTGCTGTATATGGGAAAACTGAAGCAGGTAGACGTTTGAAATTTGATATTTTTGATGACATTGCTAAGCGATTGAAATAGCTGTTAACTAATTGAGGAACATATTTGACTATGACAGATACATTTCAACTGAAATTTAATTGTTTTAATATATATCTTACTTACACTCAAAACATACTAGTATTTATGGGAACTATGCACCCAAATTTTCATTATTTTTTTATTTTTTTTTTTGAGGGGGGGGGGGGGGGTTAGACTTAAAATTTTCATTTTAATGTTTTTTCAATGTGAAATTTATGATTAATAATGACCTTTCAATTATTATCTTTTAACAAGCATTCAATTCCTTGTTTCAACATATTTACTTTAAATTAAGCTTTTTGTTTATCTCTTGTACATTGTGTATATAAGAATTTCTGTTTTTTTTGTTTTTTTTTAATCAATTAAAATAGAAGGTCATTTTTGTTAGTGAAAATAACATGCATTTCAGAATTGTAGTATTTAATGCCATAAAAGCTGCAACACATCAAAGAGAACATCTATATGGATGTGGGTTATCTTAACAGTATAAATGTGAGAGAGAATGATTGTGTAAATGATTGTGCAAATGTAGTTTATTTATGTTTATTTCATTGTATTACATTGTTTTGCTTGCTCTTGTGTATAGACAAAAATATTGTATCTCAAGTCAATATAACATAATGGATAATCATATAAAAATTTTGTCAATGAATGTTAGGGGTCTTTTCTCTAGTGCTAAGAAAAGATCTGATGTCTTCAACTGGGCGAAATAAAAAAATAGTTCGATTGTGTGTTTTCAAGAGACACACAGTACAAGAGATATTGAAACTTTATGGGGGGATGAATGGGGTCATCAGTGTTACTTCAGTCATGGTGATAGTAGAAGTGCTGGGGTTTGTGTCATGTTCAGAGGGGGTTATGATTACGAAGTTTATGAATCTCTTATAGACCAACATGGACGATACATCATATTAGACGTGACTCTATATGATCAAAGGTTAACTTTGGTATGTTTATATGGTTATAACACAGATAAACCAGATTTTTTCTGTGATATCCTACAGAAAACTATGAGATTTTCGAATACAAGTTTCATCTTCTTGGGTGACTGGAATGTAGTGCAGGATAAGAATGAAGATACTTATAATGTAATACATGACAGAAACCCCAACTCCAGGAGAAAGATTGATGAAATTAAGGACACACTTTTGCTGTTAGACCCTTGGAGGACTTGTTATCCTAGTGATAGAAAATTTACATGGCGTCAGAAATCTCCCATTAAACAGAGCCGTCTTGATTATTATCTTGTATCTGAGGACCTTTTTACATTGATGGAATCAACAAAAATTATTCCTGGATACAGGACAGATCACTCTGCCATTATATTTACTTTTACAGCATCCTTAGCTAAGCGGGGCAAAGGATACTGGAAATTTAATTCAGCTTTTAAGAGAACCTGCATATGGAGATTTAGTTATAAACTGCATCAGAGACACTGTTTCTGAGTATTTCTCTGGGGGTGATTCCGAAGATTTTCTTCATGTTCAGTTATCTTGCAGTGATCAGCTATTTTTAGAGGTTCTAAAAATGAAGATTCGTAGTCTTACTATCTCCCACTGTATTAAAAAATCAAGGGAAGAAAAAGATGTTTTCAAGGGACTGGAGTTAGAAATCCAGTCTTTAGAAAACAGTGTAAATTTAAACCCTAGCGAAATTAATGTGACGTCACTCAATCAGAAAAAGTGTGAATTAGAGAAGCGACGACAGACATTAGTTGAGGGCCTTATTCTCCGTTCTCGTGTAAATTGGCATGAGAATGGAGTAAGATGCACTAACTATTTTTGTAAGTTAGAAAAGAAAGACTTCTTAAATAAAACCATGACTGAACTCATTGATGACCAAGGTAATCAAATTTCTGATCAATCTAAAATATTGTTTGAACAGGAGCAGTTTTATAGGACACTTTATACATCTAAGTCATTCAGTAATGATGACAATCAATTTTTTAAACATGACATAAAACTCAGTGCAGAACAAAAACTTCTTTGTGAGGGAAACTTATCTTTTAGGGAATGTGGGGAAGCTTTAAAACAGATGCAAAATGGAAAGTCTCCAGGATCTGATGGATTTACAGTGGATTTTTTCAAATTTTTTTGGAAAGATATTGGTCCATTTGTCTTTAGATCTCTGCAATTTGGATATGAGTTGGGCCATTTTTCAGATTTTCAATACCAAAGTATTATTACTTGTATTCCTAAGGAAGGGAAAGATAGGAGGTACATGGGTAACTGGCGACCGATCAGCTTAATGAACACAGATATGAAAATTGCATCTGCAGTTCTTGCTGGTAGAGCTAAAAAGGTACTGTTCGCCATTATTAGTGACACACAAAAGGGCTTTATGAAAGGGAGATTCATAGGAGAGAACACTAGACTTCTATATGATTTAATGCACTATCTAGAAAAAAATGATATAGAAGGATTGTTATTACTAGTAGATTTCGAAAAAGCCTTTGATTCTATAGAATGGGATTTTTTAAAGCAGGCTTTGATTAGTTTTAATTTTGGTCCTTCTTTTTGTAAATGGTTTGATGTGCTTTATGCAGATGCAAAGAGCTGTGTCATTGATAATGGTAATATGTCCCAATTTTTCAACCTTGAAAGAGGCTGTCGCCAGGGGGACCCGTTATCTCCCTATTTGTTTATTATTGGGGTGGAATTACTTGCCATACAGCTAAAAGGGAATCCAAAAATAAAAGGGGTGAATATAAATGGGAATCTGCCACTCATTAGTCAGTATGCAGATGATACGTTTCTTACACTGGATGGAAGTGAAGATTCATTAAAAGAGACCCTTTCTTGTTTTGAAAAATTTCACAAAGTCTCAGGATTAAAGATAAATACAACTAAAACAAAAGTTGTTTGGATTGGAAGTAAGAGATATTCTGACTTGGTTTTATGTCCTGAAACAAATCTAAGCTGGTCCTGTTCAAACTTTAAGGTTTATGGATTAAATTTCTCTTTGGATCTAGAGTGTATGCCCAGTTTGAATTTCAGAGCAAAAATCATTGATATTTCAAAATTATTGAAAAGTTGGCAGCATAGGAAGCTAACACTACTTGGCAAGGTTACTGTTATTAAGACTCCTGACTTCCGAAATTGATTCATTTGCTTGCATCTTTACCTAATATATGTCAATCCATGTTGAATGAAATCAACAGATTATTCTTTAATTTTATATGGGATGGAAAAACAGAAAAAATCAAACGTGATACACTGATTGCAGATAAAAAGGAGGGAGGTTTGAAAATGGTTCATTTACAATCTTTCAACTTTTATCTTAAAGTCGGTTGGGTGAGGCGATTTTTTTCAAATTTGAATGGGGACTGGCAAAATATTCTTAAGTTGATATTGAAAAAATTTGGGGGTGTAAGATCTTTTTCTTTACAAAACTTCAAATTTTTAGAGATTGGAAATCAACTAAGCAATCCTTTTTGGAAAGATGTTTTTCAAGCTTTACACTCATCTAAACCGCATGTTAAAACTGATGTCAAGGAGTGTCTCTCGATGGATATCTTGAATTTTGTGAAAACAGAAGATTTCCCATTATATAACAGATGGGGAGTTGCCGGTGTGCAAAACCTCTGTCACATTTTTGACCATCAAAGAAGAGATTTTTTCACATTTGATCAGATTAAACAAAAAGTTCAGACAAATAATTATATGCACTATTACAGTTTAATATCAAATATCCCTATGGAGGTAAAACAGTGTATTAGGGAAAACACTGATACTGACTTAGAAAATTTTACTCCGCAGGAAAATTTTTTGGAGAAAATTACTAGCAGTAAAAATATCAAATTCATATATAATAATCTTATTGTAAAATGTGCACATCCTCCAGTTGTAAAATTTTCAAAATGGGAGGATGAGCTGCATTCTAACATTGAAGACTGGAAGAAATACTTTTGTATACTTCAGAAATGTTGTAGAGATACATATTTGTATAATTTCCAATATAAGTTTTTACATAGGACTATTCCTACAAATACATTTTTACATAAGATTAAAATCAAAGATACAAAGTTATGTTCTTTTTGTAGATGTGAAGATGAAACTATTGGACATTTATTTTATGATTGTCAAGTGACATCAAATTTTTTATATTTGTTTTGTGCTTGCCTGAAAAATTTCTATGTTAACATTGATTTTAACAAAAAAAACTTTTTTCTTGGTTTTGTAGAAGAAAGCTTATTTTTAAATTTTCTTGTAATTTTTGCCAAAAAATACATATATAAATGCAAGCTAGAAGAAAAGCTTCCAAAAGCAATTGAATTAAAAAATAGACTGAGAAACTTTTATAACTTAGAGTTATATACAGCAAGAAAATACAACAAAGTTTTTGAACTTGAAAAATTTTGGGCCCCTATGCTAATTATTTATCCTGAATGGTAATCTAACAACCAAATTTATATCAATATATATATCTTTTTGACCTATATATGGAACAGAGCAGACAACATGTAATATATGCATAGCACATGTAAACCTTCTTTTTTTTTTCTTCTATTTTAAAATAATCTATAGATATTTCTATATGAAGAGATTGTGAAAAAAGAGAGAAAGAGAGAGTGAGAAAGAAGGAGAGAGAGAGTGTGAAAGTGTTTTCTTGAAGACTTTCTCGATGTGTTGAGGACCATTGGTGGCCTTCGGCTGTTTTCTTGAAGACTTTCTCGATGTGTTGAGGACCATTGGTGGCCTTCGGCTGTTTTCTTGAAGACTTTCTCGATGTGTTGAGGACCATTGGTGGCCTTCGGCTGTTTTCTTGAAGACTTTCTCGATGTGTTGAGGACCATTGGTGGCCTTCAGCTGTTTTCTTGAAGACTTTCACGATGTGTTTAGGACCATTGGTGGCCTTGAAGACTTTCTCGATGTGTTGAGGACCATTGGTGGCCTTTCTTGAAGACTTTCTCGATGTGTTGAGGACCATTGGTGGCCTTTCTTGAAGACTTTCTCGATGTGTTGAGGACCATTGGTGGCCTTTCTTGAAGACTTTCTCGATGTGTTGAGGACCATTGGTGGCCTCTTGAAGACTTTCTCGATGTGTTGAGGACCATTGGTGGCCTTGAAGACTTTCTCGATGTGTTGAGGACCATTGGTGGCCTTGAAGACTTTCTCGATGTGTTGAGGACCATTGGTGGCCTTGAAGACTTTCTCGATGTGTTGAGGACCATTGGTGGCCTTGACGACTTTCTCGATGTGTTGAGGACCATTGGTGGCCTTGAAGACTTTCTCGATGTGTTGAGGACCATTGGTGGCCTTCGGCTGTTTTCTTGAAGACTTTCTCGATGTGTTGAGGACCATTGGTGGCCTTGAAGACTTTCTCGATGTGTTGAGGACCATTGGTGGCCTTTCTTGAAGACTTTCTCGATGTGTTGAGGACCATTGGTGGCCTTGAAGACTTTCTCGATGTGTTGAGGACCATTGGTGGCCTTTCTTGAAGACTTTCTCGATGTGTTGAGGACCATTGGTGGCCTTGAAGACTTTCTCGATGTGTTGAGGACCATTGGTGGCCTTCGGCTGTTTTCTTGAAGACTTTCTCGATGTGTTGAGGACCATTGGTGGCCTTGAAGACTTTCTCGATGTGTTGAGGACAATTGGTGGCCTTGAAGACTTTCTCGATGTGTTGAGGACCATTGGTGGCCTTCGGCTGTTTTCTTGAAGACTTTCTCGATGTGTTGAGGACCATTGGTGGCCTTGAAGACTTTTTCGATGTGTTGAGGACCATTGGTGGCCTAGACTTTCTCGGTGTGTTGAGGACCATTGGTGGCCTTCGGCTGTTTTCTTCTTTTGTTTTTTTGTTTTTGTCTCTTTTGACACATTCTCCATTTCCATTCTAAATTTTATCGCTATATTGAAGAAAATTTTTTCGCAATATAATACTTTAGAAATAATCTAAGGTTGAATTAAAAATGTCTAAATGATTTTATAAATGCAATGAAACAGTGGTATCTTTAATGTAATTTAGATTATCACGATAATGATAAAATCGGGTTAGAAATTGACCATATGCAAATGATTATCACGATAATTAAGAAATCGGATTAAAATCGACCTTATGCAAATGATTATCACGATAATTAAGAAATCAGGTTAGGAATCGACCTTATGCAAATGATTATCACGATAATTAAGAAATCCGGTGAAAAATCGACCTTATGCAAATGATTATCACGATAATAAAGAAATCAGGTTAGGAATCGACCTTATGCAAATGATTATCACGATAATTAAGAAATCGGGTTAGAAATCGTCCTTATGCAAATGATTATCACGATAATTAAGAAATCGGATTAAAATCGACCTTATGCAAATGATTATCACGATAATTAAGAAATCGGGTTAGAAATCGACCTTATGCAAATGATTATCACGATAATTAAGAAATCGGATTAAAATCGACCTTATGCAAATGATTATCACGATAATTAAGAAATCAGGTTAGGAATTGACCTTATGCAAATGATTATCACGATAATTAAGAAATCGGGTTAGAAATCAACCTTATGCAAATGAGTATCACGATAATTAAGAAATCGGGTTAGAAATCGACCTTATGCAAATGATTATCACGATGATTAAGAAATCAGGTTAGAAATCGACCATATGCAAATGATTATCACGATAATTAAGAAATCGACCTTATGCAAATGATTATCACGATAATTAAGAAATCAGGTTAGGAATTGACCTTATGCAAATGATTATCACGATAATTAAGAAATCGACCTTATGCAAATGATTATCACGATAATTAAGAAATCGGGTTAGAAATCGACCTTATGCAAATGATTATCACGATAATTAAGAAATCAGGTAAAAATCGACCTTATGCAAATGATTATCACGATAATTATTAAGAAATCAGATTGAAAATCGACCTTATGCAAATGATTATCACGATAATTAAGAAATCGGATTAAAATCGACCTTATGCAAATGATTATCACGATAATTAACATCTGTTCGCCTATTTCGGATTGACCAAATCTCTAGGCACAATTGCAATATGTAACTGTTTGAAAATATTAGTTGATAAAAAAGAACCCATATACAATAGACGGATAATCATCTTTATTACGTATTTAAGTGTTAAAAAAACAATTAAATAGATTTAAGAAGATTTGAAGACCTGTTAGTGACCTTCTGCTGTTATCTGTTCTATGGTCGGGTTGTTGTCTCTTTGACACAATCTTTATTTCTATTCTCAATTTTATTGATAGGAGTGCCAATGAGACAACTCTCCATCCAAGTCACAATTTGTAAAGGTAAACATTATAAATTCAAAGTATTGTCACCAACACGGAGCCTTGACTCACACCGAACAGCAAGCTATAAAGGACACAACAAATTACTAGTGTAAAACCATTCAAACGGAAACATAAAAATGTAAATGAAAAATCAATAAAATAAGGGCGAGATGTTTAACAATTTCAGAAAGACAACTCTAACCTTGATTAAAATGCCGCCAAGTAGAATAATAAAAATAGAAAAGAAAGTCTGGTACATGTACATGCAAACCTGCACTTGAATAAGGTCGATTTCTATTCGACGCAGCTCATATGTTGTTTCAATTCAAGCAATAAAATAATTATCGGTTAATTTTGAAAACGGCCGAAGATGAATCAACATAACTCAAGAAATCCTTAAGGCTAACTTCTGAAGATTAATAAACACAACCAAATAAATGCATAGGATACCCTTCTGCATCTCTCGAAGACACAGACACATTAAAACCGAAACTCTCGAGGAGAAAGCAACTTTACCAACTAATTTCATAGGTAAACATCCAAAACTCCCGAAGGCAAATTAAAGCAACATGGAAATCGAAACTCTAGAGGAGAAAGCAACATGACCAACTAAATTCATAGGCAAACATCCAAAACTCCCGAAGACAAAGCAATCCGGATTTGTTTTCTTTCAATCGATTTATCATGACTTTTGAACAGCGGTATACTACTGTAAATAGCTTTTATCTATCCGGGTGTTTATCTTTGTTTTTATACGACTAATGTATCCAAGGAGAAGGGTGTTTATCTTTGTTTTTATACGACTGACTAATGTATCCGTGGAGAAGGGTGTTTATCTTTGTTTTTATACGACTAATGTATCCAAGGAGAAGGGTGTTTATCTTTGTTTTTATACGAGTAATGTATCCAAGGAGAAGGGTGTTTATCTTTGTTTTTATACGACTAATGTATCCAAGGAGAAAGGTGTTTATCTTTGTTTTTATACGACTGACTAATGTATCCAAGGAGAAGGGTGTTTATCTTTGTTTTTATACGACTGACTAATGTATCCGTGGAGAAGGGTGTTTATCTTTGTTTTTATATGACTAATGTATCCAAGGAGAAGGGTGTTTGTCTTTGTTTTTATACGACTCATGTATCCAAGGAGAAGGGTGTTTATCCTAGTTTTTATACGACTAATGTATCCAAGGAGAAGGGTGTTTATCTTTGTTTTCATACGACTAATGTATCCGTGGAGAAGGGTGTTTATCTTTGTTTTTATACGAGTAATGTATCCAAGGAGAAGGGTGTTTATCTTTGTTTTTATACGACTAATGTATCCAAGGAGAAGGGTGTTTATCTTTGTTTTTATACGACTAATGTATCCAAGGAGAAGGGTGTTTATCTTTGTTTTTATACGACTGACTAATGTATCCAAGGAGAAGGGTGTTTATCTTTGTTTTTATACGACTGACTAATGTATCCGTGGAGAAGGGTGTTTATCTTTGTTTTTATATGACTAATGTATCCAAGGAGAAGGGTGTTTGTCTTTGTTTTTATACGACTCATGTATCCAAGGAGAAGGGTGTTTATCCTAGTTTTTATACGACTAATGTATCCAAGGAGAAGGGTGTTTATCTTTGTTTTTATACGACTGACTAATGTATCCGTGGAGAAGGGTGTTTATCTTTGTTTTTATACGACTAATGTATCCAAGGAGAAGGGTGTTTATCTTTGTTTTTATACGAGTAATGTATCCAAGGAGAAGGGTGTTTATCTTTGTTTTTATACGACTAATGTATCCAAGGAGAAGGGTGTTTATCTTTGTTTTTATACGACTGACTAATGTATCCGTGGAGAAGGGTGTTTATCTTTGTTTTTATACGACTAATGTATCCAAGGAGAAGGGTGTTTATCTTTGTTTTTATACGACTAATGTATCCAAGGAGAAGGGTGTTTATCTTTGTTTTTATACGACGGACTAATGTATCCGTGGAGAAGGGTGTTTATCTTTGTTTTTATACGACTGACTAATGTATCCGTGGAGAAGGGTGTTTATCTTTGTTTTTATATGACTAATGTATCCAAGGAGAAGGGTGTTTGTCTTTGTTTTTATACGACTCATGTATCCAAGGAGAAGGGTGTTTATCCTAGTTTTTATACGACTAATGTATCCAAGGAGAAGGGTGTTTATCTTTGTTTTTATACGACTAATGTATCCAAGGAGAAGGGTGTTTATCTTTGTTTTTATACGAGTAATGTATCCAAGGAGAAGGGTGTTTATCTTTGTTTTTATACGACTAATGTATCCAAGGAGAAGGGTGTTTATCTTTGTTTTTATACGACTAATGTATCCAAGGAGAAGGGTGTTTATCTTTGTTTTTATACGACTGACTAATGTATCCAAGGAGAAGGGTGTTTATCTTTGTTTTTATACGACTGACTAATGTATCCGTGGAGAAGGGTGTTTATCTTTGTTTTTATATGACTAATGTATCCAAGGAGAAGGGTGTTTGTCTTTGTTTTTATACGACTCATGTATCCAAGGAGAAGGGTGTTTATCCTAGTTTTTATACGACTAATGTATCCAAGGAGAAGGGTGTTTATCTTTGTTTTTATACGACTGACTAATGTATCCGTGGAGAAGGGTGTTTATCTTTGTTTTTATACGACTAATGTATCCAAGGAGAAGGGTGTTTATCTTTGTTTTTATACGAGTAATGTATCCAAGGAGAAGGGTGTTTATCTTTGTTTTTATACGACTAATGTATCCAAGGAGAAGGGTGTTTATCTTTGTTTTTATACGACTGACTAATGTATCCGTGGAGAAGGGTGTTTATCTTTGTTTTTATACGACTAATGTATCCAAGGAGAAGGGTGTTTATCTTTGTTTTTATACGAGTAATGTATCCAAGGAGAAGGGTGTTTATCTTTGTTTTTATACGACTAATGTATCCAAGGAGAAGGGTGTTTATCTTTGCTTTTATACGAGTAATGTATCCAAGGAGAAGGGTGTTTATCTTTGTTTTTATACGACTGACTAATGTATCCGTGGAGAAGGGTGTTTATCTTTGTTTTTATACGACTAATGTATCCAAGAAGAAGGGTGTTTGTCTTTGTTTTTATACGAGTAATGTACCCAAGGAGAAGGGTGTTTAACTTTGTTTTTATACGACTAATGTATCCAAGGAGAAGGGTGTTTATCTTTGTTTTTATACGACTGACTAATGTATCCGTGGAGAAGGGTGTTTATCTTTGTTTTTATACGACTAATGTATCCAAGGAGAAGGGTGTTTATCTTTGTTTTTATACGACTAATGTATCCAAGGAGAAGGGTGTTTATCTTTGTTTTTATACGACTGACTAATGTATCCGTGGAGAAGGGTGTTTATCTTTGTTTTTATACGACTAATGTATCCAAGGAGAAGGGTGTTTATCTTTGTTTTTATACGAGTAATGTATCCAAGGAGAAGGGTGTTTATCTTTGTTTTTATACGACTAATGTATCCAAGGAGAAGGGTGTTTATCTTTGTTTTTTTACGAGTAATGTATCCAAGGAGAAGGGTGTTTATCTTTGTTTTTATACGACTAATGTATCCAAGGAGAAGGGTGTTTATCTTTGTTTTTATACGACTGACTAATGTATCCAAGGAGAAGGGTGTTTTTCTTTGTTTTTATACGACTAATGTATCCAAGGAGAAGGGTTTTTATGTTTGTTTTTATACGACTAATGTATCCAAGGAGAAGGGTGTTTATCTTTGTTTTTATACGACTAATGTATCCAAGGAGAAGGGTGTTTATCTTTGTTTTTATAATGTATCCAAGGTTGTCTTTGTTTTTATACGACTAATGTATCCAAGGTTGTCTTTGTTTTTATACGACTCATGTATCCGAGGAGGCGGGATTTTGTTGTTCGAGTGGTCTGTTAAGCTGTTCATTTCTTACTGCCTGTTATTCTTTTTACATATGATACGATTGCAAAATGTCGACGTTAGTTATTAAAAAAAAAAAAAAAATAAAAAAAAAAAAATAACAGATTAGTAATAACTTCTTGTCGTGCACGAAAATCACTTTACGCGATTCGGTCATTAGTTTGATAATCGGAGTTCTCTAGAGAGAAACCATTAATGACAAATGGTTCTTCCTACTAAGGTTATTGGTTAGATTTTGTTCAGGTGATAAGTTATTATTTTTCATTCCCTTGATAATCTGCTGTTTTTCTTTAAAAAGTATGTTCTTTATTTAATTACGATAATAATTATATGACAATGTGTTACATGCAATACTATAGGAAGTGTAAATTGAATTTATTCTCTTGCTAATTCTAAATTAGTCTACGTTTTTAAGTCAAGGCTACAAACTAATTACACAGAAAGCCGAAGTGTCCTATTTTTCGGTTAATCATTCAAACAATATTTTTTTACACAAGTATTGATTTTAAAAGTATAAACGAATAATTTTAGAAAGGATTGTAATTAATCAGGTCAGTAGCGAAGCTGATGTCACTCTCGGAGAACTGATAGTCCACAAGCCGAGGTATCCACCTAGTACTGAGAGTCCATAAGCCGAGGTATCCACCGGTACTGACAGTCCATCAGCCGAAGTATCAACCTAGTACTGATAGTCCACCAGCCGAGGTATCCACCCAGTACTGATAGTCCACAAGCCGAGGTATCAACCCAGTACTGAAAGTCCACCAGCTGAGATATCTACCCAGTACTGATAGTCCACAAGCCGAGGTATCCACCAAGTACTGATAGTCCACCAGCTGATGTATCTACCCAGTACTGATAGTCCACCAGTCGAGGTTTCCACCCAGTACTGATAGTCTACCAGCCGAGGTATCCACCCAGTACTGATAGTCCACAACCCGAGGTATCCACCCAGTACTGATAGTCCACAACCCGAGGTATTCACCCATTACTGATAGTCCACAACCCGAGGTATCCACCCAGTACTGATAGTCCACCAGCCGAGGTATCCAATCAGTACTGATAGTCCACCAGCTAAGGTGTCCACCCAGTACTGATGAACCACTAAACAAGGTGTCCATCCAGTACTGAAAAAAGCGCGTTTTTGAATACAGCACCTTCATCAGGGAGATGGTAAAATAACAAAAAATATCGAACTACCGGGAAAATTCAAAACGTTAAATCCCTAATTAAATGGCAAAATCAAAAGCTCGAACAAAATTACACGAATGGAGAACAAAAAAGAGGGACGAAAGATATCAAAGGGACAGTCAAACTCATAAATCACTGTCACAGTTCTAAATTGTTTTGGTACAGGCATTTTCTTGTGTAGAACATGTTGGATTAAACCTTGTTTATAGCTTGCCAAACCTCCCACTTATATAACAGTCACAAACAGTTTCATTACATTGACAACGATATGTGAAAAAAACCCCATACCTACCGTGTAGGGGATTATTTTTGAGGGTGTAAAATTTCGCGATTTTCATCGAAAAAAACATTCGAAATATTTTGCCAGTTATTATTTTGGCGGATTCAAAACTTATTAATACCTTTGCATGCACACTCTTTAATTGGCGGAATTTATTTTTGCGATTCTGTTCTATCCGCGAAAATAAGAGAAAACACCTCGCGAAAATAACCTGCTATACGGTATTGTGTAAAACATTTAAGAATAGGGACACAGCGGTCGCGGCAACATTCTTTTTAATTTTAATAGTACAATATAATTACCCACTCGCTGTTTCCTATTTAACATTGAGCTTCTTATTTAAGGACATCGATTAGTTCCTTTTAAACGTCCAGGTATTTTATGTTAATTCACGACTACATTTTGAATACTAGTAGACTCATTGCTGCATATATAATTAGCATAGGTCTTCCCTCTGCCGGTACCACGCTAGAAAGTCCTTAATCAAACTGCTTATCGTTCTTACCTTTATCACACTCTTCAGTCGACTTCGAGGCTTGAGCAGAATTTATCAGCGACGTCACAATTTATGAGACGAAGTAACCAACAACGTCACAATGAGGGAGGCGACGTTATCATTTCATATCAAACTCAATTTTGTCCTTTGCAAAACTGTTTACGGTAATTGAAACAGAACAATGAATAGCACAATAGACATTTTATCGGGTTTAAACAAAGAGACATAGTTTATATCTACCGGTCGACACAATATGAGAGGATTTAGCACGTTCGCTGCGCTTATTCGTTAAACCGGTTCACATCATGGCTCGCGGCTGACGTTTTACGAAATCAATGCGTAGATTCACCCGATCAAGGCTTAATGACTTTACTCGGCCTTACTAGCATTTTATTTACCCGGAAAAATATTTGACTTCATAATTTTTTAACCGGTTTGCAATTGAAATCACGAAAAACACACTAATACAATCCGAAAATTAATTATCACGACGTATTGCTATTACAGAATTAATAATGTTTTTCCATAGAGGGCATTGACGTATAAACTGGCAGTTAATACTTCGGAATTTAATGTAAAGTTTGTGAGTCATCGTTCCAGTTACTACACCAATTACATATTGAAAAAAGTTTATGATCAATCATGAAAATTCCCGACCCAAACATTGGTTATTATTTTCTTTCATCAATTATAACTTCTTAATGTGACTTGAATAATCAACAGTATTATTATCATCGTCTGCAAAAACACACAGATAATTGGCATCTTCAAAACTCTTTTGTTAACGGTTGACACAGAAAAAGCATTTAAACATTAAGTAATGTATCTTAAACTAAAGTGGTGATAAAATGGCAGACACATAGCTGTCGCTCAATTAATACCATCAATATTTTTTATATATTTACATCATTGATGATGCGTTAACTGCATGACGTGGGAAAACAAAATGTCGTCTTGACAAGACCACAATCTATTGAAACAAAAGATAAAATGATTCTAATATAGTCTGAAACGGACTAAGATATTCAAAGTAGAAAACAGTATGGTGTTCATGGCAAAGGACCATGGATGATTGAAACAATAGGAAACATGGTCCTAATAAAGATCGAAAACAGACCCAGATGTTCAGAATAGAAAACATGGTCCTAATAAAGATCGAGAACAGACCCAGATGTTCAGAATATAAAACATGGTCCTAATAAAGATCAAGAACAGACCCAGATGTTCAGAATAGAAAACATGGTCCTAATAAAGACCGAGAACAGACCTAGATGTTCAGAATAGAAAACATGGTCTTAATAAAGATCGAGAACAGACCCAGATGTTCAGAATATAAAACATGGTCCTAATAAAGACCGAGAACAGACCCAGATGTTCAGAATAGAAAACATGGTCTTAATAAAGATCGAGAACAGACCCAGATGTTCAGATTAGAAAACATGGTCTTAATAAAGATCGAGAACAGACCCAGATGTTCAGAATATAAAACATGGTCCTAATAAAGATCGAGAACAGACATAGATGTTCAGAATAGAAAACATGGTCTTAATAAAGACCGAGAACAGACCCAGATGTTCAGAATATAAAACATGGTCCTAATAAAGACCGATAACAGACCCAGATGTTCAGAATATAAAACATGGTCCTAATAAAGATCGAGAACAGACCTAGATGTTCAGAATAGAAAACATGGTCTTAATAAAGATCGAGAACAGACCCAGATGTTCAGAATATAAAACATGGTCTTAATAAAGATCGAGAACAGACCCAGATATTCAGAATATAAAACATGGTCCTAATAAAGATCGAGAACAGACCTAGATGTTCAGAATATAAAACATGGTCTTAATAAAGATCGAGAACAGACCCAGATATTCAGAATATAAAACATGGTCCTAATAAAGATCGAGAACAGACCCAGATGTTCAGAATAGAAAACATGGTCCTAATAAAGATCGAGAACAGACCCAGATGTTCAGAATATAAAACATGGTCCTAATAAAGACCAAGAACAGACCCAGATGTTCAGAATAGAAAACATGGTCCTAATAAAGATCGAGAACAGACCCAGATGTTCAGAATAGAAAACATGGTCCTAATAAAGATCGAGAACAGACCCAGATGTTCAGAATAGAAAACATGGTCCTTATAAAGATCGAGAACAGACCTAGATGTTCAGAATATAAAACATGGTCTTAATAAAGATCGAGAACAGACCCAGATATTCAGAATATAAAACATGGTCCTAATAAAGATCGAGAACAGACCCAGATGTTCAGAATAGAAAACATGGTCCTAATAAAGATCGAGAACAGACCCAGATGTTCAGAATATAAAACATGGTCCTCATAAAGATCAAGAACAGACCCAGATGTTCAGAATAGAAAACATGGTCTTAATAAAGATCGAGAACAGACCCAGATGTTCAGAATATAAAACATGGTCCTAATAAAGATCAAGAACAGACCCAGATGTTCAGAATAGAAAACATGGTCCTAATAAAGACCGAGAACAGACCTAGATGTTCAGAATAGAAAACATGGTCTTAATAAAGATCGAGAACAGACCCAGATGTTCAGAATATAAAACATGGTCCTAATAAAGACCGAGAACAGACCCAGATGTTCAGAATAGAAAACATGGTCCTAATAAAGATCAAGAACAGACCCAGATGTTCAGAATAGAAAACATGGTCCTAATAAAGACCGAGAACAGACCTAGATGTTCAGAATAGAAAACATGGTCTTAATAAAGATCGAGAACAGACCCAGATGTTCAGAATATAAAACATGGTCTTAATAAAGATCGAGAACAGACCCAGATATTCAGAATATAAAACATGGTCCTAATAAAGATCGAGAACAGACCTAGATGTTCAGAATATAAAACATGGTCTTAATAAAGATCGAGAACAGACCCAGATATTCAGAATATAAAACATGGTCTTAATAAAGATCGAGAACAGACCCAGATGTTCAGAATATAAAACATGGTCCTAATAAAGACCGAGAACAGACCCAGATGTTCAGAATAGAAAACATGGTCTTAATAAAGATCGAGAACAGACCCAGATGTTCAGATTAGAAAACATGGTCTTAATAAAGATCGAGAACAGACCCAGATGTTCAGAATATAAAACATGGTCCTAATAAAGATCGAGAACAGACATAGATGTTCAGAATAGAAAACATGGTCTTAATAAAGACCGAGAACAGACCCAGATGTTCAGAATATAAAACATGGTCCTAATAAAGACCGATAACAGACCCAGATGTTCAGAATATAAAACATGGTCCTAATAAAGATCGAGAACAGACCTAGATGTTCAGAATAGAAAACATGGTCTTAATAAAGATCGAGAACAGACCCAGATGTTCAGAATATAAAACATGGTCTTAATAAAGATCGAGAACAGACCCAGATATTCAGAATATAAAACATGGTCCTAATAAAGATCGAGAACAGACCTAGATGTTCAGAATATAAAACATGGTCTTAATAAAGATCGAGAACAGACCCAGATATTCAGAATATAAAACATGGTCCTAATAAAGATCGAGAACAGACCCAGATGTTCAGAATAGAAAACATGGTCCTAATAAAGATCGAGAACAGACCCAGATGTTCAGAATATAAAACATGGTCCTAATAAAGACCAAGAACAGACCCAGATGTTCAGAATAGAAAACATTGTCCTAATAAAGATCGAGAACAGACCCAGATGTTCAGAATAGAAAACATGGTCCTAATAAAGATCGAGAACAGACCCAGATGTTCAGAATAGAAAACATGGTCCTAATAAAGATCGAGAACAGACCTAGATGTTCAGAATATAAAACATGGTCTTAATAAAGATCGAGAACAGACCCAGATATTCAGAATATAAAACATGGTCCTAATAAAGATCGAGAACAGACCCAGATGTTCAGAATAGAAAACATGGTCCTAATAAAGATCGAGAACAGACCCAGATGTTCAGAATATAAAACATGGTCCTAATAAAGATCAAGAACAGACCCAGATGTTCAGAATAGAAAACATGGTCTTAATAAAGATCGAGAACAGACCCAGATGTTCAGAATATAAAACATGGTCCTAATAAAGATCAAGAACAGACCCAGATGTTCAGAATAGAAAACATGGTCCTAATAAAGACCGAGAACAGACCTAGATGTTCAGAATAGAAAACATGGTCTTAATAAAGATCGAGAACAGACCCAGATGTTCAGAATATAAAACATGGTCCTAATAAAGACCGAGAACAGACCCAGATGTTCAGAATAGAAAACATGGTCCTAATAAAGATCAAGAACAGACCCAGATGTTCAGAATAGAAAACATGGTCCTAATAAAGACCGAGAACAGACCTAGATGTTCAGAATAGAAAACATGGTCTTAATAAAGATCGAGAACAGACCCAGATGTTCAGAATATAAAACATGGTCTTAATAAAGATCGAGAACAGACCCAGATATTCAGAATATAAAACATGGTCCTAATAAAGATCGAGAACAGACCTAGATGTTCAGAATATAAAACATGGTCTTAATAAAGATCGAGAACAGACCCAGATATTCAGAATATAAAACATGGTCCTAATAAAGATCGAGAACAGACCCAGATGTTCAGAATAGAAAACATGGTCCTAATAAAGATCGAGAACAGACCCAGATGTTCAGAATATAAAACATGGTCTTAATAAAGATCAAGAACAGACCCAGATGTTCAGAATAGAAAACATGGTCCTAATAAAGACCGAGAACAGACCTAGATGTTCAGAATAGAAAACATGGTCTTAATAAAGATCGAGAACAGACCCAGATGTTCAGAATATAAAACATGGTCCTAATAAAGACCGAGAACAGACCCAGATGTTCAGAATAGAAAACATGGTCTTAATAAAGATCGAGAACAGACCCAGATGTTCAGATTATAAAACATGGTCTTAATAAAGATCGAGAACAGACCCAGATGTTCAGAATATAAAACATGGTCCTAATAAAGATCGAGAACAGACATAGATGTTCAGAATAGAAAACATGGTCTTAATAAAGACCGAGAACAGACCCAGATGTTCAGAATATAAAACATGGTCCTAATAAAGACCGATAACAGACCCAGATGTTCAGAATATAAAACATGGTCCTAATAAAGATCGAGAACAGACCTAGATGTTCAGAATAGAAAACATGGTCTTAATAAAGATCGAGAACAGACCCAGATGTTCAGAATATAAAACATGGTCTTAATAAAGATCGAGAACAGACCCAGATATTCAGAATATAAAACATGGTCCTAATAAAGATCGAGAACAGACCTAGATGTTCAGAATATAAAACATGGTCTTAATAAAGATCGAGAACAGACCCAGATATTCAGAATATAAAACATGGTCCTAATAAAGATCGAGAACAGACCTAGATGTTCAGAATAGAAAACATGGTCTTAATAAAGATCGAGAACAGACCCAGATGTTCAGAATATAAAACATGGTCCTAATAAAGACCGAGAACAGACCCAGATGTTCAGAATAGAAAACATACCTTTGTTTGCTTTTTATGCTGTGATGTTACACTATTGTTTCAGGTGAGGCTAAAGGTTGTTATGTTCTTTTTCACGGGTTCAACCGAACATAAAGTATTTCTTTTCTTTACAAGGCTTAATAACACAAAACACAAATATTATATGGAATGTAGGTTTGCAGCATCCAGTCTTTTAATAATACATTCGGACCATGATAATAACATGTTAAAAAAAATAATTAGAATGGCAGGTGTTATGCAAAAAAAGTCTTTATCACATTCTCTTCAATAGAAGTATTATCAACAGCCTGAACAATCTACAAAATATAATAACAAAAATAAGAAGCAATTCACAACTACATGTAAATGAATGAAAAAAGAGAATTAAACAAAAAATAAAAAGGCAAACAGACCTTTACAGCAATTGAATTAAACGTATGGACTGAGAATGCAAACCGTCGAATGATTTATTTCCCGCTTAGGTATGCACGGGTCAATCCACCCGTGCAAATTACAACACATAACGGTATTCGTTCAGCCTTATAACGAAAAGAAATTTATGTACCTATTAAAACTTTTACACCCACTGCATTTGTTTGCACCTGTCCTAAGTCAGGAACCTGATAGTCAGTAGTGTCGTTTGTTAATGTCATTCATTAGGGTTTCATCAGCCCAGTAGTCAGCACTCCGGTATTGCCATGAATGTCAATTATATGGTCTTTTTTAAAAATAAATTTCCTGTTACAAAATTTTGAAAATTTAAGGATTTTCTTATCCCAGGAATAGATAACCTTAGCCATATTTGGCACAACTTTTTGAATTTTGGTCCTCAATGCTCTTTAACTTTGTACTTGATTGGCTTTATAACTATTTTCATCTGAGCGTAACTGACGAGTCTTATGTAGACGAAACGCGCGTCTGGCGTATTAACTTATAATCCTGGTACCTTTGATAACTATGATATATCTACGTTCTTAATGACACAGGACAATGATTGATAGAAACAATAAGGAACATGATCAAACTAAAGATGGGGAACAGACTCGGATGTTCAGAATAGAAAACAAACTTTTATAGCTGACTATGCGGTATGGGCTTTGTTGAAGACCATACGATGACCTGTAGTTGTTAATGTCTGTGTCATTTTGGTCTCTTGTGATCATACCACATCTTCTTTTTTATATTTTCCTTATGACAGAAGTTCGTGATTCGGAGAAAAAGGAAAATGATCCATATAAAGATGGGGAACAGACTCAGATGATTCAGAGAAGAAAACAAACTTTTCCTGCATGACAAAAGTTCGTGATTGAAAATAATACAAATAACATGGGGAACAGACTCAGATGATAAGAATAGAAAACAAAACCTTTTCTCATGACAAAAGGTCGTGATTTAGAGAAAAAAGGAAAATTATCCAAATGAAGAGAGGGGATGGATTGAGATGTTTAGAGTAGAATAAAAACCTTTCTGCATGACAAATGTGAGTGATTGGGAGAGAAATTGAAATGATCCAAATAAAGAAGGGGAACGGACTCAGACGTTCAGAGTAGAATACAAACCTTTCTGCATGACAAATGTGAGTGATTGGAGAGAAAATGAAATGATCCAAATAAAGATGGGAAACGGACTCAGACGTTCAGAGTAGAATACAAACCTTTCTGCATGACAAATGTGAGTGATTGGAGAGAAAATGAAATGATCCAAATAAAGATGGGGAACGGACTCAGACGTACAGAGTAGAAAACCAACATTTTTTGTTATGACACAAATTCGTGATTGATAAACAAATAAGGAAACCTATCTAAATTAAACATAGAATTACCACGGATGTTGAGAGTAGTAAATTATTGACACATGTCGTTATCTCATGTTTACTAGTGGAATTAGATGTATTTCAGAAAATAAAACACCACAAGAAAAATCATGAAAACGTGTTGTATATGTTGAACTTTGTTCACCCAAGGTTAGTTATGACAAGGATTTTTTTGTTATTATCAACAAATTCATGATGACGACGAGAAACATTGATATAATGAGTTCAATTATCCCACAAGATATATAAAAAATAATAATAGGGATATGTTTTTAGAGCTATTGTTGGAAAACGAATAGAATGTTGTAATATAGTTCATAATTCAATCGTAAAGATAATTTGACAGCATTTTTTTTATATGTTATCTTATAATTTTGCTATCGATTCTACATCTTGGTAAATATGTCGTATCTTCATGCTTTTTCTAGAGTGATACTACGTTTGGTAGATGTGTTTTTCAACAGACAAGCGATATTCCTTTTAGGATGTTCGCTGCTCAGTTTCAATATAAATAGCTTTCCATAACACTAGTATATCTTGATAGGGGATTAATTGAGGAATCAAAAAAGCAAAAAAAAAAATATAGGGGTCAATGTGCTTGTTTTCGAGATATTAGCCATTGGAATTTTGGCGGGAAAATATTCTCTCTTGATTTTTCATAGCTTTATCATTGACCAGATAAAGTTCTCAAAAACTATTAAAAAATAAATAAGATTTTATAAGACTTTTACAAATGGCTTATAATTATACATGTAAATGATTTATAAAAAAAAAAGCGGGGTCCATGGGGAAAATGTTAAGGCATTCAAATGGATAAAAACAGAGGATTTCGAAATCTGACAAAAACTCCAAAACATGACAAGCAATCATCCTTAAGAACCAAAACTAATCAGTATGAGACAGCGTCTCAAGAAGAAGGAAATGAATTTAGCATTATCATTTTACTTTCCATTGTTGTCACTTATTCGTAGTAGCTTATTGGTCGAGGTTTATAATTTGGTTGGTACTCAATAAATTTATTCGCATAGCAACATTTTAATCCAATTTTACACCAAGCTCCTTTGTGATGATGCACTAGTTGTTTTCTATTTAACGAAGGAAATGATAATACCATTAAATGGAAGTTTTGTTTTTATTTTAACGTATTTACATTTTTACTTTTTTCCCGTAAATCAATAATTGATAACATCCTTGCTAAAATGGAACACCCATTGACATGATCTAGTTTTAAGCGTTTACAGGGGATGTGATGTGTTATTGTTTAATGCAAAGCTTTGTATTATTGTCTTTCGTTTTTGCAAATGTGCTTTGTCTATATGCCTTTTGTGTTTCTTTGATACATTTGACGTGGTTCTGTACTTAAACATCCCGTCATTGTTTTATTGTGCTATTGTAACTATTTGTATTCTTGTCTTTCGTTTTTGCTAATGTGCTTTGTTTGTATGCCTTTTTGTGCTTCTTTGTCACATTATATTTTTGCCTCTTCAACAGGAAAGAAAAAAAGCTGCTCTTCCAATCCAGTTTTAAAGTTTTATATGTTCTTAACCATAAAATGTATTTAATTTTTTTTTATCCAGCATATGCTTTGCCTTATTTTCTTTTTAAGATACGCAGGTTTGTCTGTACTCATAGTAAATTTTCAAGTTATAACATGGCCATTTAATCTAAAAGGTCCACATGAACTTTAAGTACACGTATTAATAAACAAAGTCTAAAAATAACCAGTTTATTTTTAAATCTTACTGTCTATTTATGGAAATATAAAAGTCACTTGAGACTTTATAATGATAATTGTCAAATCTTAAAATGATTTTTAAAATTTAATTTGAACAGTGAGCGTAATACGAAAACAACATTGTCATATTCACATCAAGAATTTTCTTTTTTGATATTAGTACTTTTAAAATATTTCTCGTAAAAAACGGTTGACTGATGTTTGTAATTCAAAAATAAAAAAAAACTATCAACATGTAACTGTACCTACTTTGTTTATGTATGATGTATAATTGTATAATATATTGGTAACCATAGGCATCTTCTATGTAGAATTTCGATGCGTTTATATTTTATAAAAAACAGATTTTCACCAATCAAAAAAATAGTTTCAGTATAGTGTAATACACCGTAATTGCATTTTTCGAAAATTTGATATTTGCTTTTACATTAACTAGAAATTTAGTTAGAAACACAATGTTTTATTAACCCCACCCTTAATTTTGGAAACTGGAAACGCATTTTTTTCGTATATTTGTAATCTGGTAACACATTGCAATGTACACAATATCACCGCTTTTATTATCTATGTATTGATTCCTATCATCGTTACATAACAGTTTATTGCAAGACGCCATATACAGAAAACAAGTTGTTATTTTGCAATTCGTCGTACAACTTCATGCAATTCGCCGAACAAAAAAAAATGGTTTTGTCGTATTCTTTAGAAAACGTCTTTTTGATAGCAATTTTAGTAAATATGAAGTCACACTATCATTATCTATAAATTGTCTTGGAAAAGAATGAGACACAGTTGAATATCTGACCAAAGGGGGAACGGAGGTCGATTGACATCGAAATTGTCCAGGACTAAGTGACCAGTTTTGGTGAATAACTCAAAATCTTGTCTTTGTTTGCTACTTGTTGGCATTCAAATTTTAAAATCTTTACATGTTAAAAAATCGTTTCAAAAGTGGTAACCTCATCTAAACGGTAAAAATGGTTAAAATTGTATGATTTTTTCCCTAGTTTGTTTATGTTTTCGTTTCTCTCAGCTTCGTTGGTACCCAATATCCAATGGCAATGATACACAGGATCACGATACACTGTATACAGGAGACAGTCTCTTTATTTTACTCGAGGGTGAAGATGAGGGCTCGTTCATTTCTGTTCTCTTTATTTTTCAGGCCATTTTGTCTTTTTTCTTTACACTTTATGCCCAATATTTTCTATTCTTATTATTGACGGACAGCATCATTCTCAATCCTTTTTTTTTATTTTGGTCCGTTTTTTCTTTTTGTTTCGCCATTATTCTCTATTCTGTAAACCTGCATCCTCATTAAGCTACATGTGAGTTGGCATGGCAATGTAGAAAGATATGTTTCACAAAGATAAACAATTTCTGTAAATTTTCACATATTTCTGATCACATAATGCCGGGAACATGACGGCCATAAGAACTATAAATAACACAAATGATACTAACTATTGCTATCGTCTTCGCCTCGTGTAATAGTAGGTATTTCAGGGACAAAAAACTTGCTAGTACCCTCATAACCAGTCATTAGGTATATAAATGATCAATGGTCAAAGTTTTTGTTCCTGCTCTTCATCTTGATAGTTGCCGGATGGTCTTCAACAATACTTTTAAAGAATCATTAATACCATAAAAGATCGTAAAACAAGGTGAAGATGATCCCTAGTGTGGACTTAAGCAGTACTAGTACTTAAAGTATAATACTGCAATGTCACTATATTTAAATCTAGTCATAAAAAAAATCACCAAAGTCTAATCACAATACAAGACAACAACAGACAGACAGATACGGTATTAATAATTATGAGAATAACGATTTTTGCTTTATCCTACATATCGGTCTTTTAATGTTGTCTCTAATACCTAAAAGTCTTAAATTTACAATGAATCTTTGTTTTTGCTTTGGGACCTGATTGTCAAAAAAAAACAAACCAAAAATTAATTAAGCCGTTTCAATGCAAGAAAGAGTCTGGGAAACGCTCAGAATGCACGATTTTGCGTTATTTTTCTCAGAGCTTCTTGGGGCCTTCAGCGGCCCCTAGACCCCTCGCTCCGCTGGGCGAATAAATTTGGCCTCACTATTAAAAGAGGCTAGTTACGGCCCTATTATAGATATTTCAAGCGTACATACAGTATATAAAGTCAAGATGTTTAAATGAGACTATGGAATAAATTAGTTCGCGTGGACAAAAATGTTAGTGAAGCCAAATTCATAATGAAAACAATTATAAAAATAACGAATTTTTTCCCTAAATGCGTACATGGAATAAATAGCCCGAACTCAATATTTTGCTAATCACTATTTGTGAAACTAATCACCAATTTGTTTTAAGTATTATGCCCAGTAAACACACTTTTCACCCATAAATATAGCGTTTTAACATACTTGTTTAAAATGTAAACTTTTCTTTAAAAAATCACAAACAAGTCGGTATTCACCCCGAAATCTAACCAAAGCTTTGAACAGACGTATTTAGAAGGGTTATAGTTACAATACTGTTGTAAGGTCATTAAGGATTGCATATTTTCGTATCAATATTGATGCAATCATACAGTTTTTGCATTGGAAATAAACACAATTAATCTAAAAACAGTTTTTAGCATGATACGGGTTATGTTCTTCTTATATGTTTTATGATAGTATGAAACTAAATCACTGGATTATAAACGGGAGGAATTATGGTTGATGTTCATATGGTGAAGATATAATCGTTCAATCAGTTGATGTCTGGAGCTGGCAGGTCAATAACTAGAGGCTAGAGGTATAGGGGAGGGTTGATACTAACAAAACATGTTAAACCCCTCCGTATTTTTGCACTAGTCTCAAGTCAGGAGCCTCTAGACTGTGATAGTCTTGTATGTTTTTTAAATTTTAGTTTAGTAAAATGTTTTAAAGATTAGTTTGACGTCTATATTCACTGAACTGGTACACATTTTATTGAGCGACCCGCTAAGGCACACCCCCAGGTGTGGAATTTCTTTGACAATACAAATTAATAGACATGCATCAGGTACTATAATCAATAATTCTTGCAAAATACGGAGTTCTTCACAATCTTACCATTTGTACTTATTTATAACGGTTTTTGAATAAAAATTGAAGTGGCCGCCTTTGTGTTCAGTGTTATTATTTGAATATATATGTTGCATTTAATTAATGATACAAAACATATATAAATGTTGAAACTGAGCACAAACGCCGACATTTTCGTTTAGTAGACATTAAAAAAACTTTCACCAGATGTTCTTTGAATTATATGCCGACATAAGCCCTTTCCTGAACTTCTCCCTTTCCCTATATTATCTAATAAACTATGAATTTAAAAAGCTATTACATCTCAAAACAAGCAACTTTCAATTTAACTTAGAAAATCTGTACATATCTGTTAAAAATAGATATAAAATTTGTGAAAATTTTCACATTGTCCCAAAGTCATCTAATGTATGATACATTTCTAAAAAGTCTTTAAATGCCAAAACCATTTACTTTTAATTTAACTTACTAGTATTGGATATGTCTAAAAATACATCCTATTAAAGGTATTACAGGTACTAAAGGTAGTAATATCTATAAATAGCACTACGGGAAATTTGAATTATAAATACCCTCAAATGGTATATATAAATTCCAAATGATTATTTTTTTTTCATTCACATTCACAACTTTGATTGAAGGTAAATAACTTAAGTAACTTTTATTCGAATCTATAATCATTACGATTTTTCTCAAGATTGGAAAATAATTATTTAGACACAAACTATGTATAGTACTACATAAAAGCTTAATATTTCAACTTTTCACAGCTGTTGATAGGAGTTGTTAAATAAATGGCTGAAAGTATCAAACTAATAATCATCATTTTTAAACCAAAGATAGAAAGAAAAAAAATGTGTTGTTTTTGTTATTTTTACATGATTCTTATAGTTTAATTGGATAATAATTGATACTGACTTTGAAATTAATAAATGGAATTCTATATTTGTACAAAAAAGATATTGTCCAAATTGAAGGGTACCATTTAAGTACCGTTTTAAAATGTCAGTTCGTGCCAGAACGACTAATTTCATGCAAATGTGTTATTTTTCTTTTAAGGTTTTGTTCAATCGAATAGATACTAATGGATACACTTGGAAACTTTTTGGCCAGAATTAAAGCCGCTGGAGATTTGGCAAATGCACTGGGAACATCTGGCGAAGGAAAGGTAAGTAGTTTTAATTTGGTTGAACTATTTGCAAGACTTTCAAAGAAACAGATGTGGGTCAAGAATAAAAAAAAATTAATAAGGAAACGTTAGTAATTGGTATTGTTAAAGGTATATAAATTAAACATTAGCTTCATAACTGTTGTTTTATCATTAAAAGCATTGCCTTCTTTTATTTGATAGATTGATCGTGGTGATGGAAAGATGGTAAGCTGGTCATTCAAAGGTCAGATAGATGGATTTGAGTGGAAATATAAAGGTAAATGTGTGGATGAAACCACTGGAGAAACAGCAACTGCCACAAAACAAAGCAGAGGAGGTGCAATTGAGCATTCCATGAAAGACCTGTTCCAGAAGTTGGCATCAATGAACGCATTATAACATTTATATATTTAGTTTTTACTCAGTACTATGTATTATATAGCAAAGAGTAGACTTCCGGCCATTTTTCAATTTGTATTTTGATTTTATATACTTTATTAAATGTTGTGAATCTTATTAAACATTTAGATCTTTTAGTCATAATACTTGTATTTGCAAAAAACACCCATACGGGTCAAGCAAAAACATATACAAACATATATAATACAGAAAGTGAAGAACAACACATTAAATTGTATCGTTCAGTTTTATTATTTGTATTACACCTACTTTTATACTTATGCCTATGGTTTTACAATTTTATCTAAATTATCAATTGTATATTAAAAAATAAACAATAAATCAACATGCTTCTTATTTTCGTGTAAACAATACCTACTCAGAAGGTCATTGTAAAATATCTACAAACCACCAGACATCAAGCACCGACTCCAATGTGTACGAGTATGTTGTATTTGGCAAAACTATTAGGAACTTTTGGTCCTCAATGCTCTTTAACTTAGTACTTTGTTTGGCCTTTTTAACATTTTTTTATTCGAGCGTCACTGATGAGTCTTTTATGACGAAACGCGCGTCTGGCGTATAAACGAAATTTCAATACTGTCATCTATAAAGAGTTTATTTACTAATTACTGTTCTATGTTTATTGCGAAACCCTGTGGTATATTTCCAAGATTTCGATGTGTGACCGTTTAAAGCTGAGTATGCGGTATGGGAATTGCTGATTGTTGAAGGCCGTACGGTGACTTATAATTATTAATGTCGGTGTCATTTAGTCTGTTGTGGAGAGTTATTTCATTAGCAATTACACCATCTTCTTGTTTTTACAAAAACAATGTTTTATCTTTTCAATAAGCCATTCGTTTTACACCGCCGCCCCCTAAAACCCTGTAAGTAAATTCTAGTGATAGGGGTATGCCAACTGTCTTAGATTCCATGATAACAAAAATTTAGATTCTTTACATTAGATTGATTGTTGTTAACGTCACTTTCAGTACTTTGTACTATTTCATGGTGGTCCGTTTTTATTCGTGGAAGAACCCAGAGTTCCCGATGAGAACCATTAGAATTAACACTGACAATTCTAATCAATTTTAAAAGTTTTGAGTCAAGCGCATCTGATATATGCGGGATTCTAACTCACTACCACAGTGTTGACAGGCTAGTGATATAATTGTTTGACTACTAATTGTTTTCAAAATTGATAAAAAAAATACGTAAAAGTAAAACAAATGTGATATACTCCCCTGATTATTTAAGTTGGTATGGATGTCAACATATAATACATCACCAAAACATATTCCGTAGATTAACGTTTATAGTTTTCTTTACGATCGTTGTAGCTTATTGATTGGCGTTTATAGTTTTCACTGTTGATAGGAGATATACAGTTTGAAATAGGGATATGTTTGTTAACAGCAATATCATATGTACACTGCTGAAATATCAACTCTCGTGTAGAAGATACACAGTATGAAAATAAGATATAAAAGCCATTCAGACAACATTCAAATAAAACCAAATGAAAAGAAATATGTATACAACTATAGGTAATTGTATAGCTCTCAACAATGAGCAAACTTCCTATCATTTTGTCATCCATCACATTGTCCTAGAGTAGCACACAATGTTTACCAATACAAAATAAATTAACTAATATAACGGCGAGTTAAACGCGTTTCTACAGAAAAAAAAAGCCTGTACCAAGTCATGAATATGACACTTGTTATCCATTCGTTTGATGTGTTTGAGCTTTTATTTTGCCATTTTGATTAGGAATTTTCGTTTTGAATGTTTCTCGGAGTTCGGTATTTTTCTGATTTGACTTTTGTCGTAAGCGCCTAAACCCTCCCCATGTCATGGAGAAATGGTGCAACAGGACATGAAACAGTGTTCAAGGTCTCTGCAAGCAAATAATTTAGTATCTAAAACATAGTTATCGATTAGACAATTAAGATTGTGATTAAAGTTTCTCTATTTAGAACTACCATTTAATGTAGTGTCGGTGTTGCAAATTTCGTTTAATCTCTCGTAATGTGGATATATTGTGGTTCAATGATGAGGGAAATGATCAGATTTTCTATACATTGATATCGTAAAATATCAGTCGCGAACCCCAAGGTGAACCTTTTTGTCGAGTGAGCGCAGCAAACGAGCAAAGCATTTCACATTGTGTCGAGCAGCTGATATTTTACGACATCTATACAAAGAAAGTATAAGACTTCAGAAGAAAGTAAGATAATATGTTGATCGTTCTATTATTGGTTGTTTTCCCCTTCATAATAGTAATCAAAGGTACCAGGCTTATAGTTTAATAAGCCAGACGCGCGCTTCGTCTACATAGGACTCATCAGTGCACTAAGGTCAAAATAGTTATCAAGCCAAAAACAGATACAAGGCTGAAGAGCACTGAGGAACTAAGGTTCCAACAAGTTGTGCCAAATACGTCTTAAGTAATCTATGCCGTGGGAAAATCCTTAGTATTTCGAAAAACTATTGTAAACGTGAATATTTATCAAAAGTCTTTTGACGATAGCAAGCTTGGCAATGTCTCCTCTATGTGACGACGCTGATAATTTCTCCTCAGACATTATGACGTCGAATAAGAATAAAATTAAAATAAGAAGAATAAGAATACGAATAAGAATCCAATTAAAGGGCCCGTTCCGAGTGTTATACAGTAACTTTACATTAAATAACTAAACTCCATACTAGATGGTAATTGAAAATAAATAAAATAGAATAGTTTGTCTCTCTTATATATAATAATATGAAGATAATGCCTGCTTTTGGCTAAAACCGTGATAAGACAATTACGGAACGACTGATCAGGGTGATATAGGCGTATGGAAGGACGATAATAGTTGTACTTTGTATACATGTAAAAAGAGGGGAACAAGATTGTTCATGTGCTCAGCTGCATGCTTTGCATTCATATTATAGAACATCTGTAATCTATAAAGAATGAAAATGGGCAATGTGTCAAAGAGACAAAAATCTGACAAAAGAGCAGAACAGAGCCGAAGGTTTTTAATTGGTCTTCAACAGAGCGAGAAAAACCCGCACCTGGAGTTGGGCTTGCTTTGGCCTCTAAACAAAAGTGTGTACTAGTTCAGGGAAAATGAAAGTCATTTTTAACTCTAAAACATATTTTTTAAATGAACTACTAATAATATTTAAACACCTTTAAGATTATCAAGGCCAAAAGTTTCCTGACTAGGGACTTTTTTACACGTGTAAACACTTTCAATATTATTGTTCCATTTTTCTTCACTACTAAAGGTAACCCCTAGGTACATATACGTATATGATGTACTTATTTTCCCCGTTCTCCATTTATACTGTAAATCTTACAACAAAATTATATTCTTTTACCTGTGTACATAATTCCTTTTATTTAACATCTCACAGCGGTATACTGTTGTTGCCTTTACTTATTCACCCCTTATTTCTTAATTTTATATTTACATTGAGTCATAGATCAAATGTATTCGTTCAGTGTATGTTGACTTGTGTTAATATGTCTTTTGATTGACTTAAGCCATTTCAATTAATATTGTATATTGATTTACGGGTAATTGGAACAACACAGGCGTTTTCAGTTTATTTCCGATTTATGAGTTTGACTGTCCGTCTGATATCTTTCGTCCCTTTGTTTGGAATGTTGGATCCTCAATGCTCTTCAACTTTGTACTTATCTGGTTTTATAACTATTTTGATATGAGCGTCACTGATGAGTCTTATCTAGACGAAACGCGCATCTGGCGTATTAAAATTATAATCCTGGTACCTTTGATAACTACTAATACCATAAACTACGTAAAACCAACCTAACTTTTATAATTTATAGGCACGATTGCAAACGTATGCACAGGATGTAAAGTCAAGATGTTTTAATGAGACTATGGAATAAACAAGTTTTCTTTGGAACAAAATGTTAGTGAAGCCAAATACATAAAAAATAATTATAAAACGAATGAATATTTGATAGCTGCGTATCAGCAACGACCTTTTACTGTTTTTTCTCTCTCCCTGAATGCGTACATGAAATGAAAAGCCCGCGAGGTCGTTAGATTGAAAATGTCTGGACAAATCCGTAACCATTTGTGAAAAAAAAAATGAAATTAAAAAGGGCCGGTAAAACCTTTCTAAAGCCCCAAAATATAGCGTTTTTTTTATAAAATTATTAAAAATGTAAACTTTAAGCTAATTAATGGGTAGTTGTTACATACATATTTGAACGCGGACACTTTTACAGTAGTCACTGAATTGTTTTAAATTTTATTTTGAATCTTCCATCAGATGTATTTTGAATTTCTAGGTCAATCATTTCGTAAAAATAGAGAAAAGATTTCCAAAAAGTTTCAAAATTTCCCAATGTCATCTTATGAATGATATGTTTTTAAGTTTAATTTAACAAACTAGTAATGAAAATGTCTAAAAATACATTTTAATCCTTTTAAAGGTCGTAATAACTAAGAATAGCACAACGGGAAATTTTTAAATTCGATTTAAAAGTACCCACTAATGGGATATATAAATAAATTCCAATTTATTAATTTTTTAGTTAACGTTTCACAACTTTAAATAAAGGTAAATATCTTTAAATACTTTTATTCGAGTCTATCATGATTCTTATAAAAATTTATCATTATATTTTAATTGGCTTATAATTAATATTATTAAAATCAATATATGAAATTTATTATTTGTACAACGAAGATATTATCCGAAGTGAAGTGTACTGTTTAAGTAACGTTTTAAAATGTCAGTTAGTCTCAGAACGACTTATTCCATGCAAATGTGTTATTTGTCTTTTTAGGTTTTTGTTGAGTCGGATAGATACTAATGGATAAATTCTTAAAAGGTGCCGAAGATATGGCAAATGCACTGGGAACATCTGGTAAAGGAGAGGTAAGAAATTTGAGCAATATTTCATGGAAGCCATAGAATTGTTGAAAATTTCACATTGCCTGGGACGTGACATATTATTAATTTTAACTGTTTGCAAGATTTCCATGATACAGATGTTGATCCGGAATTAAAAAAATGGGAAAAATGGGAAGGAACACCAAGAACGCAACGTTAGGAATGGGTATTAAGCCAAGTCCCCTGAAAATGTTTCTGCTTTAATGACGTTCTTCCTATATTTACATGTAAAACCCGTTCTAACCATTGCGTTCATATAACAACTAAAAGTTGAAATCGATTTGAACTAATTACCCGTAAAATTGTAAACATAGCGTAAACATAGATTGAAATAATTAATTAAATTTATGTATTGATACACCTATATGCACACTTGAAAAAAACTGGATAACAAGGCCGTTAGTTTTTTCGTTTGAATTGTTTTACATTGTCATTTCGGGGCATTTTATAGCTGACTATGCGGTATGAGCTTTGCTCATTGTTGAAGGCCGTACGGTGACCTATAGTTGTGAATTTCTCTGTCATTTTGGTCTCTTGTGGAGAGTTGTCTCATTAACAATCATACCACATCTTCCTTTTTATGGATTAAGTTATTGTTTCATTTGAATCACAAAATCAGATTTTGATACTGGTGTTACTGCAGTTTTCGTCAATTTTTAGATAAAAAAAACTGTAGCATATCCTTCATATTTTGCATATGCTACGGAAAACTTCCAAATGTCTTTTTGATGTGATCTCTAATTCGATTTGTACCTTTGCATCAACTATAATTCAATGAAAAGGACCTTTTCTTCACGAGCCAATGTATCGGCCCTTTTACTCGTATCCTTTAATACCTAATAAGTGTTTTGTTTTGACGCCAGACATGCGCATTCATTAATTTGGATTCAATTATGTTACTTTAAATCGATCTCTGCTTTCATATTTGAAGTTAACTAGGTTCACATTAGATCGATTCATACTAAACGTCCTCTTTTGATGTTTAGTTTAGACACTTTCGAAGCGTTCACATTGGTCATTTAAACAATATACAGTTAACCGATCTAGTTTAAATCGAACTAAATGGACTAGTCTTGAACTAGTCTTGAATGGGATCTAAACACCTTATCCCAAAACACCGTATATTCTACGATATATTATTGTATAACATGGAGATGTACTCCTCAACGTTGGTAATAGATTTAAGACTTGCGATGCTATTTTGCGCTAAAAAGTTATATATAAAGCATTGAAAATGAGGTTTCATGCAATGATACTGACAAGACAGCTGTCTGTGGCTTTTTGTCATTGAAAACTAAATTCGACACTACATACTAAAAGTATATTTATTAACTAATACTTTACAATAAGGTAAAGTTTACCAACATAACTCCGGACCCAATCAAGTTTGCGTAAAATATTATATTGCAGAATATTGTTTTATATGCCTATCATTTACCTAACTGTTGTAATTATCACTTAACTCATTGCTTTCCTGTATTTGATAGATTGATCGAGGTGATGGAAAGATTGTAAGCTGGTCATTTAAAGGTCAGATAATTGGTATTGAATGGAAATACATAGGTATTTGTGTGGATAGAGCCACTGGTGAAACAACTACTGCTATAACACAAAGCAAAGGAGGGGCCATTGAGCATTCCATGAAAGACTTGTTCCAGAGGCTGGCATCAAAGAATGCTTTATAAACTTGATATACTTATTTTTGACTCAGCACTAAACTATGTCTTATGTCTACGTAAAATAGTACACATCCGGCTGTTTTCAATATTTTTTTACTTACACTTAATGAAATATCGTGCATTAAAATCTAAATATTTATTAAGATGTTTTAGTTAGCTCAAGTTGTAGCGATAAGTTTTATTTTATTTATTACTAATTGTTTTTCTTTACTTCTTTTACAATAAAATTAAAACGATCCAATGCTTTATACACTTTTGCATAATAATAAAATATACAACAAATTTTAAAAGGTGCTTGTTATCTTCGTACAAAAGAGTAATAGTCGATAAAAAATGAAATAATCTCACCACACATCCCGTCTCAACTCCCAAATCGGTATAAATAATGTATATGCAATGGCATCACACCAGCATACACCATGCCTTTACTCCTGTCGGGTATGGTGTATATGTAATGGCATAACACAAGCACACACCACGCCGTTACTCCTGTCGGGTATGTTGTATATGTAATGGCATCACACCAGCACACACCACGCCTTAACTCCTGTCGGGTGTGTTGTATATGTAATGACATCACACCACAACCCATCACGCCTTAATTCCTGCCTGGTGTGTTGTTTATATAATGATATCACACCAGCACACAACATGTCTTTACACCTGTCGGGCATGTTGTATATGTAATGGCATCAACCAACTGCATATCACGCCTAAACTCCAGTCGGGTGTGTTGTATATGTAATGATATCACACCAGCACACATCACGCATTAACTCCTGCCTGGTGTGTTGGATATGTAAATACATTAAACCATCGTACATCACGCTTCAACTCCTGTCGGGTGTGTTGTATATGTAATAACACCACACCATCTCAAATCACTCTTTAACTCCTGTCGGATGTGTTGTATATGTAATAACACCACACCAGCTCAAATCATGCTTTAACTCCTGTCGGGTATTGGATATGTAATAACATCACACCAGCACAAACCACGCCTTAACTCCTGCCTGGTGTGTGTTAGATATGTAATGACATCACACCATCACAAACCACGCCTAAACTCATGTGGGGTGTGTTGCATATTTTGACTATTTTATTTATTGTGTCTGTTTAGTTCACGCATCATTGTAAATATAACGGACTTTGATGAGACTGTCATCAAAGTGAGAGGGTTATCGCTATAAAACCAGGTTTAATCCACCATTTTCTACATTTGAAAATGCCTGTACCAAGTCAGGAATATGACAGTTCTTGTCCATTCGTTTTTAATGCGTTTTGTTATTTGATTTTGCCATGTGATTATGGACTTTCCGAATTGATTTTCCTCTAAGTTCAGTATTTTTGTGATTTTACTTTTTGTTGTGTACATATAATGACATCAAACCACAGTATATCACGCTTTAACTGCTGTCAGATATATTGTATATGTAATGGCATCACATTAGCACACGTCACCCCTAAATTCCTGTCTAGTGTGTTGTATGTGTAATGGAATCACACCACTATACATCACGCTTTAACTCCTGTCGGGGGTGTTGTATATGTAATGGTATCACACCAGCACACATCACGCCTTAACTCCTGTCTGGTGTTTTGTATATGTTATAGCATCACACCAGCACACATCACGCTTTAACTCCTGTCGGGGGGAGGGTTGAATATGTAGTGGCATCAACCCACACACATCACGCTTTAACACCTGTCGGATGTGTTGTATATGTAGTGGCATCAACCTACACACATCACGCTTTAACACCTCTCGGGTGTGTTGTGTATGTAATGGCATCAAACCACCACACATTCTGCCACACTCACATCGGGTATATTGTAAATCTAGTGACATTAAACCAACACACATCACATCCCAATTCACATCGGGTGTGTTGTATGTATGTAATGAAATCAAACCACATCTCGCCTCAACTCCCATTGGATATAATATATAGATATGTATGCAATTATAATTATTCTATGTTAAATGTAGAAATGTCGTTGTGATCGTGGTATTGCGATATTTTGTATCAGGTACGATCGGTATGTAATCTAAATATTATTGTTATTTTAGGGTGTGAAATCACGTTTCTCCATCATTTGATAATTAGATTTCCCCCTAATGGAGCTAGAATCTACTTGTTACTGTAACTGCAAACGTTGAAATGCTAGAGACTCCCTGTCAAATTCCTGGATCGACATTTGCTCATAAATGTGTAAGACAATTTTTTTCGATTTTGTTATGAAGTTTCAATATTATTTCATAAGTAATATACCAGTTATATTAATTTTGTACGTTTTACTGACTCTTATTTTTTGTGGTTTCTAAAAGCAAACACAACTAATATTCAACCAATTTATTCTATGTTGTATTGATAAAACATAACTGGCGAAAATCAATAGATTATAAATGTGCTTTATACTTTTGCTTCGTTTTCACTTTGCAATTTCAAGGGAAATAAATCTAAATCAACCGTTTGTGTAACAATTACTTGCAATAATTGCTTAGAGACAAAATAGTGAACTGCAACACAAAGTATTTTTTACTATGAATGCGAATAATTTTTCCGTGAAATATCTACCAAGCTGCAGCTTAGAGTCATCTGAAAACTTTTGATTAAATTTCCTAAAGCATATGCTGACATTAATAAAAGTAAAATTACAAAAATACTGAACTCCGAGGAAATTTCAAAACGAAAAGTCCTTAATCAAATGACAAAATCAAATGATAAAACCCATCAAACGAATGGACAACAACTATCATATTCCTAACTTGGTACAGGCATTTTCAAATGTTGAAAATGGTATGTATACTATACATTACGTATTTTTACCAGTTATATCATAGCTCCCAGTTCGTACTACGATTGAAACGGTTGCAAATTTGGAAACTGAAAATAGACTTGTGAGTTGTAAGGAAACGGTCTAATGCGCTTCTCATAATGTTAAAATTCATGTGAACTCTTCGACTAAAATGGCTGCGTTTTCACCTAAGAATATTTTGTTTAGCACAGAAAACCTGTGTATCTGGAACAGTTTTTTTTTATGTTCATGATATTCCTATGTCTAATATGGTGGTATCAATACCACACGTTGAACTCTGAGGACAGACAAATCTGTGCCACTTGACAAGTTTCAAGGCATGTCAAGAATAAATAAAGGCAACAGTAGTATACAAATTTATAAATCGATAGAGAAAAACACAAATCCGGTTTACAAACTAAAACTGAGGGAAACGCATTAAATCCTAGGCAATAATCTAACGCCTAGACATTTAAAAGTTATGGACTGAAATGTGATGATGATTATTCCTCCTATTGTCGAACATTATTTTAGGCAATAAGTAAACTCTGGAATTTATGCATATTTCGTAATTTATTCTTTATATAAAGTCGTTTCTTATTTATATTTCTAATATTACATGTATAAATATGCATTTACCTGACAGATCTTCAAAAGTAAGTTCATTTAGTTATTTTAACAGTTAAAAACAGAATTAACTCATACTTTTTGTTTTTTTGTTTTTGTGGTATTACACTATATTAAAAAGATTTTAGATTACAAAAAAAACCCGGTTGTATCCAACTATAAAAAGGGGTGATTCTATAGAATAATTATTATATCTATTTGAAAATTTGTACACTTCACTTGTCGAGCTTGTTTGAAGTGGTCAAAAGTAGACAACATTAAGATATGATTTTATGCTTACACCATTTTTCAAAATTGTCAGGATTTAAGCTTAAATGATTTTCAGGATTTAATGCCTAACATCATTTAAGCAATAGACTTCATGCCTAGGCGTTAGATTATTGCCTAGGATTCAAGCTTAATGCCTAATATCACTTATTGCCGCTAACATATATACTAAATACTAAGCATCATATAATGTACTTTTATGAATCTGGTCATCTTAAAGCTATTGTCTGATCGATTGTCGGGAAATTGGCGACATTTAAAAAATATTTATAAAAGTTATACAAAGAATGCCATTACTGTTGTTTAATTTCAACTGGGTTTCCGCATGCGTATCAAATGAAATTCGGGGCCTTGGTGGCCGAGTGTTCTAAATAGTTACTACTTTAATCACTAGCCAGTCAACACTGGGGTTGTGAATTCGAACCCCGCTCATGCGGGTGCACTCGACTCCAATCTTAATTGACTAGGATTGTCAGTTTTCCTATCGAAGGTCGGTGGTTTTCTCCGGGCACTCCGGCTTCCACCACCAATAATAACAGGCCGCCACAAAATGGCTTAAATGCGGTGCTTAAAAGTGGCGTTAAAACACAAAAAACCAAATCAAAGAAAAGAAAAGAAATTTCATGGGTCTATTTATTTTGCTATCTTCTGCTGACTAGAAATAATGCACATAAAAATCCAGACAAGTTCGATTTTCGAAGAAATAAAGGCAACAGTACTATTCCGCTGTTCAAAATTCATAAATCGATAGAGAAAAAAACAAATCCGGGTTACAAACTAAAACGTATCAAATATAAGAGAACTACGACACAACACCGAAACGTAACACCCAGAGAAACGAACTATAATGTAACAATGGCCATGTTCCTGACTATATAAATAGACTACAAGATACCTTGTATATATCTAGGTTCAGTAATGCCTGTAGAAATTCTTAGATACACTATTTTGTCTGCACTCATAGTTAATTTTGTGGTGCAAATACGGCAATAATTTTCAATTCCTTTTGAATCTTAAGGATTCGCATGTCCCAGGTTAATAAATGAACATGCACTCAATGTTTAAGAACATTAAAACTTAAATGATTTTGCTGTGCATTTAAAAAAGGCAAAAACAAGATTGGAATGCAGATTGTTGACCTCAAAACACGTCCTCCAAAAGCAACTTACAACGTTGCCAATCATTAAACCAAGCATCTTGATAATGTTAGTTTCAGAGAATGTTTGTTTGAATCAGAGCGATTTCAATTTATCCCTCTTACCACAAGAAACTAGTATCTACATATAAGTATGAAGGTTTATCATTTCATTAACTGCAGTGGACTTTTGTATTTTCTATATGTTGTTCAAAGTGCAGTCTGACCTGATTTATTTTTGAATATCATATCGCAGCCTTGACAAGTGCGATATTAAAAAAACTAATTTATAGAATGTTTTATTCAGATTAAAATTGCCTTAAAATATAATACCACATTTCTGAAGAGAAGATTATCATTGATAGTTCGACAAATCTATCATAAAACAAATATTGACTTTATTGTCAATGACATTGACGAGTTAATTTATATGAAAACTGGAATAATAAATGTTTGGAGGCCCTTTAATGACATGTTATTATTTCAGACTATGATAGTTAACTTTTAAAGTACAAACAATGTACTTTAATGGGTGATTGTTTCTGTGACCTTGACACTCAACGATGTCCTTTACGTTGTTACAAAAATCTTTACTACTGAATGATGAAGCCGATTTAATTGAGTCGCAAATCCTCTAAAACCATACAAAGGCTGATAAATTTCTGATATGACGTGTAGATTTAGTGTTTTGTACTTCCTAAAGAATTTTTTTTTTCCGCAGAAGAAGCAAATTTTTGAGAAAATATCAAAACTAGGAGAACGTTATCATTACGGTTTATACGCCTTCACAAATGCTCATGTTTTCGGTAATGTGTATTGGCGTTGTCAGTTTATTTTCGATTTATAATTTTGACTGTCCCTTTGGTATCTTTCGTCCCTCTTTTACTCATATTGTTATCATCTTTTTCTCTAGAACTTCTACAATAAAGTAATTTAAGTTTGGAGCTGGCATGTCAGTTAACTGCTAGTAGTCTGTTGTTTTTTTATGTATTATTGTCATTTTGTTTATTTTCTTTGGTTACATCTTCTGACATCAGACTCGGATTTCTCTTGAACTGAATTTTAATGTGCGTATTGTTATGCGTTTACTTTACTACATTGGTTAGAGGTATAGGGGGAGTGTTGAGATCTCACAAACATGTTTAACCCCGCCGCATTTTTGCGCCTGTCCCAAGTCAGGAGCCTCTGGCCTTTGTTAGTCTTGTATTATTTTAATTTTAGTTTCTTGTGTACAAATTGGAAATTAGTATGGCGTTCATTATCACTGGACTAGTATATATTTGTTTAGGGGCCAGCTGAAGGACGCCTCCGGGTGCGGGAATTTCTCGCTACATTGAAGACCTGTTGGTGATCCTCTGCTGTTGTTTTTTATTTGGTCGGGTTGTTGTCTCTTTGACACATTCCCCATTTCCATTCTCAATTTTAATTGTTTTTTGAACAATTGATCTGGAACCTCTATCGTTCAGTAACCTATGTTGTTTTCGTTTGCTCTTAAATCTCTACCATGTGATAACACATTTTATTAAATATCGCCCCGGAATATCCTCCATGCAGTTACCTGTTTTGTTATCACTTGCTCTGGAACTGCTGTTCAGAAGTCACAAATAGATTTAACTGAAGCAGATCTGGGTCACAAAACAAAATAAAAATGAAGAGAACATTTCAACTTTAAGTGAAAAATAAAACGTAAAATACTGCACAATGTTGTATTATAGAACGTGCACTACCAATGTACACTATTGGATGGGAGATTGGATCACATGTACAGGTGAAATATATGAACACCATTGCACATTGATATATTTGTAGAGATTTTATGCACGTATATCCTGCACACTCGATTTGAGATCGGGTTCGTGTTACTTAAGCTTTAGTTTTGTTGTGTGTAATGCAGTGGACTTTGCATATAGTTATCAAAAGTACCAGGCTTATAATTTGATTTGCCAGACGCGCGTTTCGTCTACATAAGACTTAGCAGTGACACTCATCTCAAAAATAGTTAAAAATCAGAACAAGCACACAGTTAAAGAGCATTGAGGACCTGAAATTTCAAAAAAGTTGTGCCAACAATTGCCTACATCCACATCATTTGAACTTGAGTGAATAGGTAATTGTCTCAATGGCAATCATACCACATCTCCTTATTTTTATATTGTAAATCGTTTTGTCTTTTGGTATTGTATATTTTTTTTCTTTCTTTTAGGTTCTTGTGGTTATTGTTTCAACATTGGTTGAATTTCCTCCTCCTTTTTATGCATTAAATAGTTATATGAAAAGAATAATTACACTACAATTATAGTATGAATAAACCAGTCAAATCATATAAAATGATCGAACAATCGTCAAGCAAAACTAAAAGTATTTATAAAAGTGAGCTTTCAAATCAAGTGAGGTCAACGACTCGTTGCTTATACAGAAATATATTATAGACTTAATTATTAAAAAACATTAAGCGAGTCACCGGTTACTAGTCACGTTGTTATCTATATCTACAATTACAAATAATTAAATGCTATCTTTAAAGCGTAAATCAGCAAATTGTAGCTTATTTACGAATAGAAGCAATAACAAAATAGGTCTTGATTAACACTCACGAAAGAGAATAATTTATACTGGTTAGATAGATTATGATGCTGGTTCTGTGTAATTGACTTATAATTTTTGGAGGAAAAAAAACCATGAATTGAAAACTAAGCTGTTATATTTAATCCCCCTAAAACAGAAACCCTTTTATTTTCTAGAAAAGCCATATATCCTCCTTCTTTATTTGTTGGTATTGGTTGCGATCAGATAAAGAGAAGTTAAAAGTCTCTGTCACCTAGGTCTCAACTTTGAGAGTAAGGCTAGTTGGAAATAATACATAGATGCAATTTACAAAAAATCATGTTCTAGAATACATTTATTAAGGCAAGTAAAAAGTAAAATATAAATTACTGATCTCCGAGGAAAATTCAAAAAAATCAAATGGCAAAATCAAAGTTCAAACATATCAAACGAATAGATAATATACAGTTTGGATCGAAATGTACTTATTACCATTTATACAGCATTGATTCGCCCTATTCTAGAATATTTAAACATTTAATGGGATAGTTGTACTTTACAATAAGCAAACTTATCAGAAAGTGTTCAAATTGAAGAAACTCGTAGATTACTAGTCTCCGACGTACAACTTCCTTTAAACAATTATACACTGAATTAGTGTTGACATGAATATCAATTATGCGGTCATTTTTATAAATTTCCTGTTAACAAAACTTTTAATTTGTCAAAAAACTAAGGATTTTCTTGTCCCAGGAATAGATTGCCTTAGCCGTATTTGGCACAACTTTTTGGAATTTTGGATCTTCAATGCTCTTCAACTTTGTACTTGTTTGGCTTTATAACTATTTCGATATGAGCGTCACTGATGAGTCTTATGTAGAACCGAATCCTGATACTTTTGATAACTATTAGGTCTTGCAAAATTAGAAGACTGAAGGTAGAAGCATAAATTAACTCAGCATAGATGCCAGGATTGACATTTTATATTAACGCCAGACTCGCTTTTCGTCTACAAAAGACTCATCAGTGACGCTAAACAAATTGTTAAAAAGGCCAAATATAGTACGAAGTTGAAGAGCATTGAGGACCAACTATGTCTAAATGTTTTGCCAGATACATCTTCTACATTTAATGAAATAAAAAAATGAAGTTTCCCCAAGTTTTATGATAGATTTATAGAAATTGTCTTCCCACACAAAATAGTTACAATCTTCGGAGAGATTCTTAAAATTAGACCATCCCAAGGTGCAGAACAGTAGCATATTAGAGAAGTTTTATTTTTGTAAAACTCTGGAATGAATTAGATTCTAACAATTTTTCTTATTAACATTCCTAATTCTTTATTATACATATAATCATGATTCTTTAATTAGGTCTTTCCACTTTTCGTGGAAAGACCTTATGTTTTTCTTCTGATTACTTTTTTTTTTCTTCTTCTACCGTCCGAGATGCTTGTTTTGTCTTGCAAAATATCGGATGGATCTTTTGGCCAATAATGTTGTACAGTAATGGGGGTTTCAAAACTCACCCTGTGTGACCGAACACTTATTCTTAAAGGAGTTATCTCCCCACGTCCCTTTTTTCTTGTCATCGCTATATCTCTATAACCGTAAAAGATTTTAGAAAACTGTATTCACCAAATTGTTCGTCTACCCTTGAGAATGATTTGGTTTATTTTGACTTGAGTGATCGGAAGACATCTTATGGGAGTTATTTCCCTTTGAAAATTTAAGATATGCGATTTTTTGGATAAATTCATACGTTATAAGTCGTAGAGGCCTACAGTCTTTTGTAATGAAATCCTTGGTCCATTTGAAGGAAATTGAGGTCAAGATCAAAGGTCAAGGTCATGTTCTAAATTTTGAATTTTGCTTGTTATCGTTATTCCACAGAAACTGTGACAGTAAATGATATGATGTGTTTGCCAAGTAACTGTTTACAATAAGGCGCAACTTCAACCTATTTCAGTCAAAGTGTTTTGATTAACCCTTATGATTAACCCTTTATGAGTTTGACTGTCCCTTTGGTATCTTTCGTCCCTCTTTTAAAGGAGTTTTCTCCCCTTATGTATTTCAAATCAGTATTTCTCCACAACCATACAAGTGATTGACCTCCGGTCTTCCGTTTTGAGTTTACTGACCTATGACCTTGAAATTGGGATCACGGTCGAAGGTCAAGGTCATGTTATAAATTTTGACCTTTGCTAAAAATTATTTTCTGTTCACACTAAAACGATTAAGTCTTCTGCATATACCTATTAATCTAATTTTTTTATATCAATTCGAAGAACCAAATAACATCAACAAGGAGTGACATTTTCTAACATCGTTTTTTTAATTTCATTCTTATTATCGAGGTGAAAGACCTTCAATTGTTCTCTGAAGAATTGGTTTTTAATATTGTTCTTACATCTCTTCTGAAAAAAAAATCCACATGTTTGTTATCAGTTAAACTCTGAAACTACAAGTCCAATAGACCCCAAAATTTGCAGTCAGCAGGGCATACATGTACTAAAATTTTATAAAACAACGTGGTGCAGATATCTCTCAAGACTTTTCCTAGAGAAAAGAAATTGCAATGCCGTAAAAATCGCTTGCTAGGTCCGATAATCTCAGTGAAATCCTACAATAAAATGTCCACTCCTAGATTGAAATACTAATCTGTGTTACAAACAGGTGCTGAAAAATGTACATTATTAGAAAATAATCCTTAAATGTGTTTTAAAGTTACACCGGATCAATTAAATCCAAATCATGCACTGCTGGTTCCCACCTAAAAAGGAATAAATAAACTTTTCGTTATTATAAACCCGCGTCACGTGATGTCTCCTCAATCTGGCACGAGTAGTCGCGCGCTGGACCTGAAATAAATTAAAACTTTCCGAACATGAAACTTCCCCGGAATAATATAGACCCCTTACAGAAACAAACAAACAAATAAACAAACAAACAAACAAACAAACAAATAAACAAACAAACACACACACACACAAACACACACACACACACACACACACACACACACACACACACACACACACACACACACACACACACACACACACACACACACACACACACACACACACACACACACACACACACACACACACACACACACACACACACACACACACACACACACACACACACACACACACACACACACACACACACACACACACACACACACACACAATCATGTTTCAAAGGGGGAAAGACCGTTTACAATTGCCTTTTAAAAGCAATTGATTTATATTGTATTAATATAGTTGTTAATCACTGTCATTATACTTCAGGTGCGATTAATTAGTCAAAATAAGTACATGATATCAAACATCTTGTTATGAAAAAAAGAGTTCTCAATATCTTAATATTGATCAGCTCAGTGGAGACTGTTTAATATAATGTAAGGCCTCTAAATCATTTTTTAAAGTTTATAACCTAGAATATTAAATACAGGGAACAGTAGTATACCACTGTTCGAAAGTCATAAATCGATTGAGAGAAAACAAATATGTTTTTAAATAATTTTCAAAGTTAACTACATGTTTTTGCAGCATTCTTAGAATATTCGTACTTTTTATCTGAGTTAATTAATTGAAGCACAATTCCAGTCAGCTATGAGGTATATTAAGAAAATTAATTTTGTGTGTGTTTTGCTTTGTTTAAATGTAATATATTGTACCTTGATTTATGGAGAGGGCTGACATAGGCTATGCATGTTGTCCAATCAAATTCAATTTATATGAATAAAATATTGTTGAAAGTAATTAAACTAGATTATACACACATGATATAATATAGACAATTTGTAAATATCTTAATTCAAATAATGTTGAAAAAAGTAGATTTTATCAGGTAAGAAATTACTCAATCGAACAAATTGTAACAGTTTTTAACGAAAAAAGAAATATTACAAAATGTTGGCATTTTTCTTGTTCAGCCATTAATAGTGTTCTATTTGGTATGTTTTTTTCGCTGTGGAAGGCTGTTTGGGGACATATCATTAGGTATATCTACGTTATTTGAGCTCTCATGGACAGTTGCTTCATTGAAGAAAAACCAATACTACATCTGCTGATTTGTTGATCCATACAAACAATAATATGTATACGTATGACACATTTATTCTGTAAATTGGGGAGAAATTTCATCATAATTGATTAGTTTTTCAAAGTTCCGATCTGTTTTTTTTCTTTCTAAAGTACTACAAATGGGGTTAAAGATATAACGCAGAGAAAACATGTACATGACTGGTATATGGTTTTAATATTACTATACTTTCTGGGTTGGTTATATTCACAATGTTTGTAACACTACCATAAGATGAAAGACGCAGATGACTACTTTTGTAGATACATTATTTTAAAGTAGCACATTAATAACTGATGAAGACTCAGTGGGTCCTATAACAATTATGAATGTTCTCCCTTGTCCATAACAATGTTAAAGAGCATTTAAGACACTATTATTATACATCATCATTTGCACACTTGATAATAATTGATTTAAATAGTCATCATACATAGCGAGCATTATTTTAGCATTATCCCTGTGAACGTCAATGGATATCTAAATAGATGACCTTTACGTAAAAACCTTTTATCTCCTAGATCAAGTAGTCTTTTAACGCTTTGTGTAAGATAATTCATGGGATAAAGATGTAAATTTAACCATCGGGACGCAGTCTCTAAAGCGTTATTATGTGAAAATAAAAAAATCAATTATATATATTGATAAGGAATAATTGTCTTTTTGAAATTAGAGGAACAACACATAATTGTACTGATGAATCTTTATGTAGACGAAACTCGCGTCAGGCGTATAAAATCATAATCCTGGTACCTTTGATAACTATTCTCATCGAATACAATTTTCTTAAGGTTTCAAATCTGTTGTGTGTGTGATGTATTTTTGAATTTCATGAATGAAAAGATATATCAATGAAATGAGGATCCAGTAAAAGGATATTCTTCTTGAAGATTTTTGACAGCTGGAATATAATGAAGCGCATGTGTGGGAACATGATTTGTATGTTATATGTTTTGGTGTTTCCGTATTTAATCGATAAACAAATTATGAAACGCATCTTCTAATTGTTGTTATATAGTTCAATTGATTTTGTCAGAAAACTTTTCATGCAACAAAACATTTGATAAATGTTAAGGCTAATGGAAAAGCATTAATAATATATAAGAAAATCACCATCGTTTAATTGCAGGTTTCACTTATTGTCACTTAATTGGCATATAGCTCTCGCCACGATTATGTCTTTTCGTTTTATTGAATGATTTGTAATTTGAGTTCATTATATGTTTAGAGGTTAGTATGACGTCCATTTGCACTGAAATTGTAAACATTTATGTTTGAGGCAGCTGAAGCCCATCTCCGGATGCGGAATGTTCTTGCTTGTTGAAGACCCGTTTGTGGCTTTCGGCCGTTTTCTGCTCTTAAGTCGTGTTATCTCTTTGACACATCTACTAACGAAAAAAATTATGACTTATTTTTTTGTATCGATGATACACGAAAGATGTTTATAAATGGTTTTTTTCAACATTTTAATTACAAGAAACTGGTTTCATTTATGACTCATTAAATCATGATACGAGTGATTTAAAACCGCCTTTTTTGTTTTATTTTTAATTTAGAGAATGTTTTAAACAAGGTGTCCGTTTTCCCCCAGAAACCGTCTTTGTCTCAATCTAGTTCTTAAAAAGGGCTATTATCCTTAGAATGGTAGTTTGTAGCATAATAAATTTTGTCTAAAAGTACCTGTCGTAACTTTTTTCAACGGATATCTCGTGTATAAGTGATTATTCACTGAAAGGGAAGCTATGATTGTCCCTGTCTGGAGCGCAGCGTATGATAGAGATTTACGTACGCATTTATTGAAACCTCCATGGAGTGAATAAATAGTAATAAGGATAGTTCATTCAGCTTGAATACTTCAATTAGTAATTCAATATTACCCTATTCCTAAGCCTAACTCAAAATTTTGACTTATCGGCCTAAACAGTTGATTTTGTTCGTCGTAGATTTCATCGTCTTACAACATAATAGATTTGTCTATTGAGCTGATTATGCCAAAACGTGACAGTAATGCTTGAAAATACCAGTATTACAACACAAAAATAAATTGTTCATTAAATTTGACTGTTGCAGTAAATTAATCCTACATTGCATTGAAGTCAATATAATTTTAGTCATAAACATGTATATATGTTGTGTTAAAAAATACCATTATTTTTTATTTGGTGATTCTATAGAATATTCTAGAAACCGAGGTTTACATGGCTACTGAAGCTTGTAAACAGGACAACAGGCTGCAAATTCGATTGTTTAACTTCGAGTGAAGGTTATTTTCTTATATGCAATGAAATGTTATGTGAAATTTTGTCTGTAGAACTCGACAGGATTAATATATACTCTTGCCAAGAATATTTTTGTGAAACAAAGATAAATTTTGCACAATTTTTTAAACGAACAAATTTAACAAAGACTAAAAGGGTTGTACAATGTATTACCGTTCGGTGGCGACTGTAAGTCTACCTGAATGATTTGAATTGTTCGCTAATGAGAAGATATTTTTTCATGTCGTGTTTTAATGTAGTCTTTTATCCCTATGTTTAATGCATTCAAAGACTAACCCAGAACGATATTCGTCTCATAACAACAATAGTCAGCAGCATCTTATATATAAATATACATCTCAGGTTAAAATAATACCACTCTTCTTTTTGTTGTTGGTTTATTCCATAAATAAATATTTTTAACATTTTTTAAAACCATTGGTTACGGACGTAATAGATAAGCTTTGCATGATATTAAAGGTTTAGTTTTTTGATAATTTCTAAATCTATCAACATAAATAATTACAGAATATATACATTGACTGCTGCACCGATGATAACTTCATACCAAACAACGAATGTTCTTCGTCTTATAGTAAAGAGTACTATTTGTGATTTTGTGACAAATGTATTTGTCTGTTCCATCTCTGGTCAACGCATATGATGCAAGTGTTTTTTGTTTGAACATAGCTGTTTCGGAGGAGTCGGGAGTTTTCATTCTGTGTGGTCTGTTCTACCGTCTACATTTTTTGTTTGTTATTGTATAGCTGTTTTCTGCATTATGCAAAAATTAAAATAACTTAATTACCGATCTTCAAAACATTTAAATAAATGGCAATAGAATTATATTGAGATAGTTTGAACATTGATAATCTAATTTACAACGTATTAAATATACAATGTGTAACATTTCTTCATTCGAGTTTGCGAGTGATCCAACGCTGTTAAACATAATTCAGGTATATGTGTGATGATCAATCTTCCGATACAACTGTATAACCATATTTTCACATTCCTAAGAATTGTTACAAATTTTTATTGTTTTATTTGCACATAATTTATTGAATAACAAGAGCTTTTTCATTTAGTTGAACACCAGGACGCCCAGGGAAAAATATTTTTTATAGTGTTTATCTTCACTATTTACAGATATGTTTGCTCAAATTGAGCTGTTATTACAATCATTTCAGTAATACTATGCTTATGGTTGTTGTCTCTTTGACACATTCCCCATTTCCATTCTCAGTTAAATTGATGCGACTTTCGAAAATCTTCCTTCGATCTTTCTGTTTTATAATTTTCGAAAAACTGTTTCTTGCTTGTCTTTTTTTTTGCTTTGTGCTTTGTCTATATGCCTTTTCATGTTTCTTTGGTACATACATGACGTGTGTCTGTACTTGTACATCCTGTCATCGTGTTGTTGTACTATGGTAAATTTGTGTATTCTTGTCTTTATTCTTTTGCTTATATACTTGGTCTTAAGCTATTTGTGCTTCTTTGTTAATTGTTTTTTTTGTAAGTGATTAAGATTATAACACAATGTTGACTGCTATATTTTTCTGTTTGTTTTGTTCACACATCGATGTCAATATAAAGATTTGATTCGACTGTCATACTATGTAATGACGTCATCATCAAAACATCATGTACTTAAATAACATGTATCTACGAAATAAAAAAAAATAACAAACCATATGTGGCATTCTCTATCATGGTCAAAACTATAAATAAATCTACAACAACATGTCTTTATTCTAACGTCACTTATGAGTCTTTTGAACACGAAACTCGCGTTTGACGCAAATACAAAGTTTCATTCCAGGTAATTTATTGAGTTTTTTTGACTGTTAACAAATAAAAAAAAAAAAAAGAGTTACCAAAAGAATTGATTCTTCATTTTCATAATCAGAAATATTCCATGAACGTTTCGTAAGGATACAATTTGTAATGTTTCAATATTGATTCATTCATTAATGAATTATTTAGCCCGATTTAATCTTCATTTTGATAAAAAAAAAAAAAAGGATGTAAAAGTCTCTATTCCACAGAAATTGACAACATATTTTATGGTTAGTGTTTATAAAATGACTCATGAAGTTAGATGGTTGACTCTTCACAAGAACAAAGGTGTATTGTATTGATGTATATCTATAATTCAAACATTATCTATCTGGCGACACTACGGACAAACGATAAAACTGAACTAGACAATAAGGTTCTCAAATACGAAGTCCTAATTTGTTTCTATTGTTAATATATATTCTATAAAAAAGTTTACTACTTTTTTTCCAATTGTTTAGATCGAATATTTCGTCAAGCGATCCACAAACGATTGTCGAATGGTATATGTTGTGGACGGTTTTAAGTAATGCCACGTACTTAGTTTTCTTGACAGCTTCAGTGTTTATGAAAAATAGCAGGAATAGTTGATTTTTTATTTGAACCATAAGTTATTTACTTGTTTCATACACCATGTTTAATTAAACGTATGTAACAAAGGAGGGCAGTTGCAACATGTTTTTAGTATTGTGATTTGTTTACTACTTCAATGGTATTCCCGTCGCTGCCGTTAACATGTTTTTTTTAAAATCTGTCAAACAATTAGTATTCATTCAATAACTTGCACACACAAAAGAAGATGTGGTATAAGAGACTGATTGACCTAAACATTAACCACTAAAGGTTATAATATAACCTTCAACAATATGCAAAAATCATACAACATTGCCAGATATTACAGGCTCCAAAATGAGAATTCTAATGCACCAACGTTTGTAACGTTCATTTTGATTGGATAACGTCACTTTCTTACATGGCATCAATTGACAATTGATGCTATGGGACGTACGCGCAAGCGCAGACGGCATATGACAGATTTTAAAAACATGTTTTAATGTTGTTTTCTGTCAGTTTCATTAGAATAGAGATAACAATATTGTATTTTAAGCTCCGACGGCATCAATTTGGGATTTGATGGTCGCAAATACCCGTTTACTGTCTCCGCTAACGCGTCGCCAGTAAACTTAATTTGCGACCATCAAATTCCCAATTGATGCCGTCGGAGCTTAAAATACAATACAGTTATCTCCTAAGTGTAAAACATATTCAAAGATCAAAACTAGAAGCATAGTCCATTTACAAAGTAATGAACGAAAAAACCAATATGAAACACAGCAACAAACGATAACCACTGAATAACAGTCGTCTTACTTGGGTCAGGCACATACAAAATGAAACGGGGTTACAGTAGTTTCAAGGCGTCATACCTCCCATAGCAGATGTGTAATATGTTCCTCATTATATTCTTATATTTCTATAAAACTATAAAATTCAGTTTTATAATTATCAAACAAGAAGTGGATACATTGCCGTATTGGTAAGGTATGATTTGTCGAATGTATTAATTAAAACATAATGGAATTTAATACCAGAACAACATATCGGTTAAAGTGTCGAGATACATTAACTTTCATTTGAGATCGGGTTTCCCTCTTATTTTATATGTATTCCATGATTCCATTACAGCTATGGCTGTTACCCCACATTCCAAACAATAGCACTGAAATTTTATAGTAGCGTAAAATTTTGATAAGGTATTGATGTAGTTCTTAAAACCATAGTGCCGCCTAGTTTAATTGCACAATGATGGGAAAATAGTATCCAAGCTAATTTGTATTTGATGTGAATAGAAACATTATGATGAAAATGAGAAATAAAAACGAAATCGAGATAATTTAAATTTTACAATCACAAAAGGTGTTTTACGTAGTGGTATTATGAAAAGAATCAATACAAGGAAAAACTTTGAATTGTTTATATTAACATCAATACTTCTCAGAAAAGGTTATCTTCTTGTGCATTTAGTGGTTACAACCAAAAGAAGCAACGTTTTATTTTGACTATTTTGATACTGATGAGATATTTGGATCACATGTGTTACGCTAAAAAACGAACGAAAAAAGGTAAATATGCTTTATAGTTCTTGAAATAAATTTACTGTCGTTAAATTCAAAGTATTTTAGACTTGAAGTTTATTATACTTGCAGATAAAGTTGAACCTATAATTCTTTGTTTGACTTTAAGATTTTTTCTTAAAAGTTTGGTTAGTTTTCTTAACGAGTTTTATATGTTTTGCTGTAAAATGTGTTTATCTAGTGTCTTAGGTATACCAGTGTTGCGTTAACAAGTCATATTCATAATGATTCATCTATAATACATATCGAATATAAATGTCTTTCATTTTTGTGTGGAAGATTACGTTTGACATTTTTGATATAAATGCATTTTACTGTGTCGATTAATATAAATTAATAAATTACAAATGAGCCTATTCAAGAAAACTTGTTACTAGCAAAGTGACTTATTATAAGGTGAGACGGATTTTCATAACAAAATAATTAAAAAAAAAAGAAGACATAATATACAATTTATTGTAGGTGACATACCGATATTTATAGTATACATTAATGATTAATTATAGTATGATTCATCTGTTAGTACTGTTAATATCAAACAGGTTCTAATGGAAAACAGCTACAGTAGGTGACAAGAAGAATTGAAATGTGAACTGCTCTAAAATGTTAAAGTTATTTTCGATTCAAAACATATCGCTCTTAATATTACAAAAAATACCAAACAAAAGTTGGGTGTCTATTAAACTATCCAAATTAAACGTAAGACTTGATAAAAAACGAAACAAATGAAAAACTACTGTCCTTATCCTAATTTAGTACAGGAATTTTCCGAATTAAATATCTACTGTTCAAAATTGCGATATATTGACAAAAGAAATACATTTTTCGTTTAAATTGTTTCACATTTGTCCTTTCATGACCTTTTATAGCTTTCTATGCGGAATCAAATAATTTGTTCATTGTTGAAGACCATGTAATGATCTACTTCCGCTTCATTTAAACTTTGGTGGATAGTAGTTTCATTGTCAACCTTAATGACATTTATGTTAATTACCTGTTTTCCTGTGAAGTGTGTTCTTTCATTTCTTTTGGTGCTTTGTTTCTGTCGATTGATGTTGTCATCTTAGCGATTTTTTTGTACAAGAGGGGCAAAATATATCAGAAGGACAGCCACACTCATAGATCGAACATAAACCGACAATGACATGATCATTCAACATTGTCATATAAGTGGAAGGTTTGTTAAAGAAAAATCAGATTTATCCTACCATTTTTGTCTTAAATGGTCATGTAACAAGTCGGAAATATGTCAGTTGTTATCAAATAGTTCGTTTGTATGTATGTTGGCGTTTGTTTTTGTTGCAATTCAGTGTTTCTGTTTTACCTTTGTTTTCCTCTATTAGTTGATGTGTTTCTCTCGGGTTTGGTTTGTAACCCGGATATGTTTTTTCACAATTAAAATATGACTTTAAAACAGCGGTATTAAACTGTTGCCTTTATATTCCACGTCCCTTAGTTTTTAAAACGTAATTTACGTTTGCGTCATTTAGTCTCTGGCGAAGAGTTTGTCATAAGCAGTTATTTATGTATTAATGTCATTTTGTTTATTTTCTTTTGTTACCTCTTCTGATATCGGAATTGGACCTCTCTTGAAATGATTTGTTCTTTGCGTATTGTTATGCATTTACTTTCCTACATTGGCTAGAGGTAAAGGGGGAGGGTTGAGATCTAATAAAAAAAGATGTTTAACTGGCCGCAGTTTGGCGCCTGTCCCAAGTCAGAAGCCTCTGGCCTTTGTTAGTCTTGTATGATTTTCAATTTTAATTTCTTGCGTATAGTTTAGAGTTTAGCATGGCGTCCATTTTCACTGAAATAGTATAAATATTTGTTTAGGGGCCAGCTGAAGGACGCCTCCGGGTGCGGGAGTTTCTAGCCGCATTGAAGACCTATTGGTGAACTTCTGCTGTTGTCTGTTCTATTGTCGGGTTGTTGTCTCTTTGACATATTCTCCATTTCAAGTCTCAATTTCACATCTCCTCTTTTTTCTTTGACGTCATTGGTAAATATTACTACAAAAAACAAACAATTATACAAATATATGTGTAGATCATTAACAGTTCGTAATTGTTCTGTCTAAAATCGTTGTTCACTCCGAAGCATCATCCATACAATTATAGCTTATGTGTTCCTTTAAACGCCTGGTTTTACGTCCATCTGTACGTCCCGCAAGTAGTTTCCGTTCTTAATGTTCAGCAAATATTGATCGAATTACTTTTACCGTTCTCGAGTTGTGATATTTTTGAGATGACAAAAATGTGGAATTTGGCGATTCTAATCTTTATTTTTGAAAGTTCGAAGAGTTTATTAAATGAAAAAAATAAAGAGGCCGGACAAGAAGAAATTTGAGCTTTGCAGAAACAGAATGTTTCCTTTATTAAAAAAAATTCCGAACATTTGTTACAGCAAATTATTATAACACAATATCCGTTGTTCATGCCAATACGAAAATACTGGCTACCTTGATGTCGATACTGTCGAGAACATACAGCCCGCAGGCAGAGGTTTCCACCAAGGTGTAGTAATAAAATAACTTACGACTATAAATGTCTCTTCAGCTTGAGGCAAAAAGAAAAAGAAAAGACGAGGAAATCCAAAACATAATATGAACATTTAACTTTTATAATAACATAAAATGACATAAAATGAACGTAAAGCAAAATAAAAAAAGGCCGGACAACGAATAGAATATTTGCACTAGCGATGTTTTTTTTACAATGATGACATTAGATGTAACAGTTAAAGCTGATACAACAGGTCCCTTCAAATAACTGTTGAATTCATCCATAGTTGTTGGTCTTAGTGCACCTCAATCTGAAGTTCACTATGTTTATTATTTCTGTGTTTTATTTTTTGTGTTACTCTTTTCTTTTGTTCACGATATTGACCATGTTTCTTTTAATTCAATATTTTGTATCTTTTGTATGACAATATAATCCTTTAAATACTGCTAGATAATTTGAAGAGGGATAAATTCACTTTATATTCATTGTTAAGTCTTTATAAAAGCTGATATGTGCATCTGTTTAAAAAAAAAAATAAAAATATATCTTTGTTAAAAATGATGTCAATTACTCCAAATTTCATTGACATGAGTATTGTTCAGTAAAGTATTTGTAATTAAATTACCGCTATTCAATTGAAAAATAAGATTCTGCAATCAAGTTTAATTTTTGAATTAGGAAGCGTCTTGAAAACCATACCGTCTAACAATGCAATTTCCGTTGTTGTTCTTACGAGTGAATTTCTAACAGAAATTTCATTAAAAGCGTCAGCCTGAATACAAGCAGCTGCCTTTATTTAGAAGACAGAACCTTTTTTATGTATATGATTTGCAGTCAAACGGAAACCATTTAGCTTATAGAACTGGATAACACTGATAAGGTAATTTAAATTAGTCACAACTAATAACAGATGCAATAGTAGTGTTCCAACAACACAAGTGAAATCATAGCACGAAATTTCTGAAAAAGGTGAATAATCGTACAAATTTGGGAGTAAAATAGCATGAATTAGGCAGATGGAATCCTACTTTGGCAATAGTCAAAAGAAATCTTTAAACGTTATCTTCTTCTTAAAACAAATATATCAATCAGTACACTTTCAACAGCCTATGGAGTTATAAGTAGTGTAAAGAATTGCATGAACAGTCCTTAAAACATAATATTCTGTGACGCTATACTATAGGTATTGTCCATTTTTGCTAGCCCAGGGTGACGATCAATTACTTGATCTCCCTTGTGATGATAACGCTGTGCCATTTACCGGTATACAAAGGTACACTCATTCTGAAAGTACTTAATCAATCGGCAAAATCAAAAGCTTAAACACATCAAACGAATGATTAACAACTGTCATATTCCGATTGCGCGAGAGTCATAATAAGGACCTTAGCTTTGAATAAGTAACCTTTCAAACAGGTTAATAAAGGAATGATAATTCTACCTGGATCGTATCTTAATGTACGGACTATCACCATGTAAGAAGCATATTTTGTTAATGATTATAAATTGTCGAAACAGTTTTGTTTAACAATTTACGGTCTCAATATAAATAGAAATAAAGAAAAATACGGATCTTCGATATTAATCATCACCGACAAAAAGGCTGTGATCCTCCGTTTGAAATTAATTTTATAAAAGTATAGACTTAAAAAATAACAAAAATATTTTTGTCAGAATTCAAACTGCTATTTTTACCGTAAGCACAAAGTTACGTAAACAACGAAAGTCGGGACGGATTCCATCTCACCGATACATTGGTACTCATTATAATTTCATATCATTGCGCTCATTCTATTCCGGTAAAACCTAAATTATATATTTACGTGTTAGTTTCATGTTATAATCTTGATTATTATTATTTATATAAGGTCTGGAACTGCAAAAGTTCAAATAGGTTTTGCTTTTCAGTTTCAGATATCTTGTCGTAGTCAATCCAATACTGGTCGGTAACATGTCGAAGATACATGTAGTAAAATGCAGTTTGTTTTAAAACAAGTAATTAACAATTATTTTAGAGTCTTAAAAAAAATTATACTTTTGTTTATGTGTTACATATTTGTTTTTTGTTCATTTTTTTTTTACATAAATAAGGCCGCCAGTTTTCTCGTTTGAATTGTTTTATATTGTCGTATCGGGGCCTTTTATAGCTGACTATGCGGTATGGACTTTGCTCATTGTTGAAGGCCGTACGGTGACCTATAGTTTCTAATGTCTTTGTCATTTTGGTCTTTTGTGGATAGTTGTCTCATTGGCAATCATACCACATCTTCTTTTTTATATTATACTTATAGATCAGCTTGAAACGATCTGCAAACAAATTATCTTAAAGTAAATAGGTGGTATGTACTAAACGAACATTTAAACTCATTAGCCGAAAATAAAGTGACAATACTGTACTGACTACTAATCAAATCTGAAATGTTTTACATTATTGGGTTTTCAAACGTCCGGTTGTACACACCTGCTGTAGATTATTGAGGAAACATGTGCCTTGCTAAGTATTCAATGTTTTGCAACCAATGATTGATACCAATGTAGATAAGTATAAAAAAAAACGCCCAGTCGTGATTGTTTTTGATACCGGTATGAATACGTAGTTTAAAGATATATTGCTATAAGGTCTTTGTTTCCTTAAAACATAACCATGAACTGAAGAACACTTATCAAACAGTCTTATGATTTTTTTTTATATATAACATTATCATATTATTGAATAGTGTTACAAAATCATGTGTAATGATTGCAAAATTACACAACAATCTCTATAGGACAATATTTCAATTGACGGTAAACAAGAAAGTATAAAGTAAGTAGTATAACAAACCAATACAATTGTTACCTAATAATGCAAAATTTAGATACAGGATCAACAATGTCCTTAATAAATAGTACAATTTAGTAAATGGGCAGTTATACTATTGTGTGCTACGTGCTACGTTATTGATGTAAAAGATATCCGTATTAATATATTGATGCTTCAGGTCTCGAACGTTCAAGTTGTGATATAGTATGTACATGATTTAGCGACTACAAATATCAAAGAATCCAATTTATGCAAATCCTTTATCAAACACCGAATGCAATCTAGATGTGACCTTAATTCTTCTGATTTCAATATCATACAAGGCATTTATTCTTACGTGCAGCTGCCATTTTGTTACCCGTTAACAAGCAATTCAAAATGGAAACATGAAGCAATCAGTTTTGACGTTATGTTTCTCTTTCAGCTGTCAAGGTTTGGTTTAATACCGATTGACAAATATACAAACGAAGGAAGACAATCAATTTAGAATCTATAAGAAAAGCCAATCTTCATTTGTAAAAGTTATTCATTTAATACTCTTTGGTCTGGGAGTTATTGAGAACTTATTAGAATATATAAGTTGTTTTATGAATACCAGTAAAAGGATAATAAAATTGATAATCAAAATCGAAAAAATCCATGGAATATAAAATGTAATTTTATTACTTTTAATCCTTATAGAAGTTCTTCAAATTGAAAACGAAACAATATCTAGTATTTTAACCGAAACCGTCTTGATATTTGGAAGTATAGCGATTTACTTATATTATGTTTTATTTTGGTAAAATTAAAAGTCTTAGAGACATTTAATATAACTAATAATAAAAAAAAATCATTAAATTAAGTTTCGTCTTCATCGACTCATCAGTTACGATCGAATCTCAAAGTTCAAAGGTTTTATCATATAAATAACCAGGTTAAACAAAAATGAATGACCGTAACTTCAAAACCTTTTCAGTAAAATTATTTCACGCGTTAATTGAACATTTAACAAACGAAACTAAATTTTCTGTGTTCATAAACATCAGCAGTGACCCAAAACAATGCATTCTATAGACATTTCATTTTTTGGAAATATTTATATTGTTTCCTAAAGATATAACGTAATCCTAGATCTAATAAGGCAGACACACCTGTATAAAAAGAAAGAGATGAAGTATGTTTGTAAATTTATGAATTTCGAACAGCAGTATACTACTGTTGCCTTTGGTAATCACCATATCGTATGACCATTAATACCGACCGAAAATAGTATGGAGACTGTATATTGGATAACACTTTTAATTGCTGTTTCATTGACATATAGCTCACAATGGCATGATATTATGTGCATCAAACGAGAAAACTAATGGTCTAACTAATGTACATTGTTTTTGACATCGATGTTTAATGGACGGTGTTAACATCTTAGACAAAAGAATAAAGTTTAACAGCATTTTCATATACTAGTTAAACAACAAATATGTTAGAAATACACATTTAACGTTTTAGTATTTTGGGTCCTTAATGCTCTTCAACTTTGTACTTGTTTGGCCAATAACTATTTTGATCTGAGCGTTACTATGAGTATTATGTTTACAAAACGCGCGTCTGGCGTACTAAATTATAAGCCTGGTACCTATGATAACTGTTAATTCTATAACACACCTTATCAACGATTTGAGAATATTACGTTCTGACTTTGCTTATTGATTTCCATACACTGTGTATATCGATCTGTTTTTAATCCATATTATATGTCGGGAGAAGTACTGAAAGCATTTCAATCAACTGTTCAGACAAATAAGGAATGCAAGACCGATTTTGACAGAGAACAACATGTATTTACGTTAACATCCAAATATTAAAATGTAGTAGTTCCTATTAATTCATCAAGCTTTATTTTTAAATGCACTGTTTCCTGCTGTTGCAATTGTGCTCGTCCGGAATATGCATGTATTCTGCTGTGGACGTGATGAAGGCAAACAAACTGTTTATCCATTATGTTTTGTAAGTCGATTCGAAAGGATAATGAACATCTAAAATGACATGCATTCACATTTTGGAATATACATTTGCGGATGTCAAAGTATTTTTGCGATATCTTTTATGAAATTAATGGCAATATCCGCATACATCTTTAATATGCATTCAATTAGACATCACTGTACCTTATAAGTAACCAAGAATACACTTAGTAAAAGATAAATATAACTTTGAAAAACTAATTAATATTATAGTTATGTTTGGTCTTATTGTGTATGAAACATTTGCCACTGGACATTAAGCAATCAATGGCCAATAATTAATTCATAGGTTGCAAATGAAACTAGCCATTACGCTAAATAGAATCAACTGGCGTTGAACAAACTAATGCTATTAATGCTAATAAACGTCCATCTTTCAACTCCGTTACTTTATTAACTTTCATTAATTATACCGGTATTTCCCATTTGCTATGGTAGTTGCTTGAAAATACCCCTGTGTATGGAAATCCCTTGTGACATATACACCGTTAGAGACAGGAATATCTCAAATATATAGCAAATTTGTAAATCATTCAATCGAAATACATCATTATTGCGTAGGGTCGAATTATAACAAAAGTACCAAACTAAAAAAAGTAATTTAAAAAAGAGGGAAGATCATAAAAAATAGATAAACTCTAAAGCTCGACAGTATTAACCTACGGAGCAAATGTAAGCTAGTGTCTTATTTCTAACTAGGTAAAGACATTTCTCCCGAAAAATGGTTGGCTTTATTGGTAGTATTATTGCAACAAATATCTAAACAATACATGAACATTGTGGGGAAATATAAAATATTTTTGAATGAGCTTTCGAAACAGGAGAAAAAAACGAGGTTCGACTAGTTTTTCTCCTTGTTTTGTTCCGAGTACACACTAATTTGATATTTTTTGACAAGGTACACAAAGTGTTTTTATGCACCACCTACGATAGTAGAGGAGCATTATGGTTTTTTGTCAGTGCGTTCGTTTGTTCGTCCGTCCGTCCGTTCGTCCGTCCGTCTGTTGCACTCAAGTAAATGGTTTGGTTGAAACTTTGGTCAAGGTAGGTTTTGATGAAGTTGAAGTCCCATCAACTTGAAACTCAGTACACATGTTTCCTATAATATGATCTTTCTAAATTGAATGTCAAATTAATATATTTACTCCAATTTCACGGTTCACTGACCATAGAAAATGAAACTGCGAGAGGGGCATCCGTGTACTGGGGACACATTATTGTTATCCTTAAATTTACATTGACAATAGAAACATTGGTAGTTAAAATCTGAATCATTGTCTCTTATTTTCCAAAGCAATCGACATAATTTAAACGCGGACCGCGGACAGGATCAAATTTTAACTGTTTTGCAAAATGAAATATCCACATTTGCTCAACTTGACTACGGGGTAACAGGCAACTTTATTATTACAAGTACAAGTACAAATAAAGCAAATATTTATTTGTGTACCTGTTATTGTACAATAGTTGGCTGATTGCAGGATACAAGAAATCGTTTCGATAGTTACCACAAAGCAAGAATATAATTACCTTCATTACACATATTAGTTAAATAAAGGCAAAAGTAGTATACCGCTGTTCAAACTCACAAATCCATGGACAAAAAACAAAATCGGGGAACAAACCAAAACCGACGGAAACGCATAAATACAAGAGGAGAACAACGACACAACACTACAATGTAACTAACACACACAGAAACGGAACAAGCATCAGACAAAATCCCACGAGAATAACAAATATAACATCAAAACCAAATACATGAATTTGGGATAGACAAGTACCGTGACACGTCTTATCGCAATGTCAATTTACACTCAAAAATAAGAGAAAACAAACGACGCAACGTTAAATTGTAACACACACAGAAACGAACTATAATATAACAATGGCCATATTCCTGACTTGGTACAGGACATTTTTAAAGGACAAAATGATGGGTTGAACCTGGTTTTGTGGCATGTCAAACCTCGCACTATAATGACAATGTTAAATATAACATAGAAATGACAACATAATATTACAGGACTACAATACAAATAAATAGGAAAACGTATTAGACAAAGAAACACATGATTAATGAATAACAAAAAGCATCAGGTTTAAAATTTAATACGCCAAAAAACGCGCCTCGTCCACACAAGACTCACCAGTGACGCCCAGATATAAAAGATCGAAAGCGAAAGAAAGTACAAAGTTGTACAGCACTGAAGATCAAAAGTTGAAAAATGTTGTGTCAAATACGGCTAAATACGCCAAAAAACGCGCCTCGTCCACACAAGACTCACCAGTGACGCCCAGATATAAAAGATCGAAAGCGAAAGAAAGTACAAAGTTGTACAGCACTGAAGATCAAAAGTTGAAAAATGTTGTGTCAAATACGGCTAAGTTTGTATGCTTGGGATAAGAACATCCTAATTATTTGGAACAATTAATGCTATTGCAAACAGTAAATTTTATCAAATGAATATAACAGATATACATAATGAACTAAAGTATTAACTCATTACATAAAACAAACACGAATACATAATGAATGACCAACACAGAATAGACACACCCGACTCAGTCCAGGCCTCAACGCAGTAAATTATGAAAATGACGTCACATACGACGGTGAAAAGGCATTAAAAATTACGTCACATACGATGGTGAAAAGGCATTAAAAATTTGAATATATGAAATTCATGAAACAGCAGAAAAATTACGTCACATATGAAAAACTATATCTCAAAAGTAAGATAGAATAAGGATTGATTAAAGATTAAAATAGAACTAAATACTGATATTGCATTTAAACACAATGCATATTGCAATACTTATTAATAGCAATTAACTATAATATATATATATGTCTAGTTTGTTATGAATCCAACTTCAAACTTAAATTATCGTACAGATTATGTTGACCAAAATTAAATCTAATAAATGACGGCTGTGATTAATTTTTGTTTCCATAACACATAAATATAATAGAAAAGACGTAAACACATTAGACAAAATCCGATGAGAATTACAAATATAACATTAAACATTTGAACTAAATACATGAGTTTGGGAGTACCGTAACACGTCTTATAGTAATGCGAATTCACACTCAGCAAAACAGTCACAATCGGGAATAAGTCACGTTTGGTAATTAATAGATTAGACGACATAATGACAAACCACAATCTACCATGTGGTAAAAATGTCCTTAGCTAGTTTGGTTAAACACACATCGTATGGATCCACCAATTCGTGATGGTGTCCATAAAATTTACGGAGTGTCAATTTTAATCTGTCCTCCTCATAACTTTGTTGGAGAAGTTTCTGCGTAAGTAGCACACTCCTGTATATGAAGTCCGTATAGTGTGAACAAGCACGTGAATAACGTATCAAAAGAGGGACGAAAGATACCAAAGGGACAGTCAAACTCATAAATCTAAAACAAACTGACAACGCCATGGCTAAAAATGAAAAAGACAAACAGAAAAACAATAGTACACAAGACACAACATAGAAAACTAAAGAATAAACAACACGAACCCCACCAAAAACTAGGGGTGATCTCAGGTGCTCCGGAAGGGTAAGCAGATCCTGTTCCACATGTGGCACCCGTCGTGTTGTTTATGTGATAACAAATCCGGTAATTAGTCTATTTCGGTAGGTCACATTCATGAAAGGGAAGGGGATTGTAGTTACGACGTAAGAAACATATCCGATATCATTTGTGAAACGGTTATTCCATAACGGTCAACCTACTCGTGATGGCGTCCGTAAAATTTACGAAGGGATGATTTCAACTTCACCATTGGGAACTCTTGGTTAAATAGCTTCCTTGTGAGCAGTAACCCTCTATCAAGAAAATCATGATAGGAAATGCAAGCACGGGAATATCGTATCAATTCGGAGATATATACCCTGTATGCAGGTGTTGCTGGAATGTTGCTACTTAGAAATGGAAAGTTCACAATTGGAAAGCTGAAATCATCTCTTTTGTCGTAAAGTTTTGTTTTCAACCGACCCTCATTGTCAATTTCTAGATGTAAGTCAAGATATGAAGCCGACTTAACTGTATCTGTAGTATCCTTTATCTCCAATTCGATGGGATAGATGCGTTCCACATAGTCACCAAATTTTGAATTGTTTAGTGAAAGAACGTCATCTATATAGCGGAAAGTAGAGTTAAAGGATATTGATAACTTTTTATCTTTCTTCCTAAGAAGTTCCTGCATGAAGTCAGCCTCATAATAATAAAGAAACAAGTCGGCAAGTAGAGGGGCACAGTTTGTTCCCATTGGGATGCCGACAGTCTGTTGAAAAACACGTCCTCCAAACGTTACAAATATGTTGTCAATCAAGAAATCAAGCATCTTGATAATATCGGTTTCAGAGAATTTTTTGTTTGAATCAATTGTGATATGTAAACACCATACGAAGGGGCAGATGGTATGTTACTGCTGAGAAATGGGAAATTGATAATTGGGAAGTTGAAATCGTCCCGTTTGTCATAGATTTTCGTGTGAAGTCGTCCATCTACGTCAATATTGAGGAAAAGATCAAGGTATGAAGCAGTCCTTCTAGTATCAGTAGTATCCTTAATTTCAAGTTCACTGGGATATATGAGATGTAAGTATTGGCTGAAGTATGGGTTATTCAATGATAGAACCTCATCAATATATCGGAAAGTAAAATTAAAGAATTTGCGCAAGGTGCTTTTTCTTTTTGCTTTTTAGAAGGTTTTGAATGAATTCTGCTTCATACGAGTACAAAAACAAATCAGCCAGCAGGGGTGCACAATTAGTACCCATTGGAATACCGATTGTCTGTTGAAATATAAATATAAATTAAAATAGTGCAAGAACATTTAAAAAATGCAAATAACCTATATATTTATTTTTACACTCAAATTATGATTTCCTTTGTTTGTTTTCAAATAATTTGATATCCTTTTAATAATTGATTACAAAATATGGAAATAGGTTTCAAGGCATTAAGCAACGTTTTGATTGTTACCCGAGGGAATCTGAACTGTTTGTTGCCTTTTTCTTTCATTATCAATACAACTGTATTCGGTTTATTACAGACGACAAGAATACATGACAAAACACATCGATTAAAATAAAAGGTTTTAATTTATATGATCGTTTCATTTCAATTAAATGACTTTTTCCCATAACATTTGGATGACATTTCTCTATCTCCTTTACTACTTTTAATAAAGGAAAACAATTGATTGTATATGCAGATTAACACATACTTTTACATTTGTAAGATAATTCCACTGATAGAGATTTCATGGTTTAAATACAAATGTGTTTTTGCAGAATAATTATTTTTTGTATATACTTTAACATGCCTCTAGATAACAATATTCTAGATTCAATACTATAGAGAGACATGAAATATCATTGGCATTAGTATTACCAGCACAATATTCAATACTATAGAGAGGACATGAAATATCATTGACATTGGTATTACCAGCACAGTATTCAATACTATAGAGAGGACATGAAATATCATTGACATTAGTATTACCAGCAAAATATTCAACACTATAGAGAGGACATGAAATATCATTGACATTAGTATTACCAGCACAGTATTCAATACTATAGAGAGACAAGAAATATCATTGACATTAGTATTACCAGCAGAGTATTCAATACTATAGAGAGACAAGAAATATCATTGACAATGGTATTACCAGCAAAGTATTCAACACTATAGAGAGGACATGAAATATCATTGACATTGATATTACAAGCACAGTATTCAATACTATAGAGAGACATGAAATATCATTGACATTGGTATTACAAGCAAAGAATTCAATACTATAGAGAGACATGAAATATCATTGACATTGGTATTACAAGCACAGTATTCAATACTATAAAGAGACATGAAATATCATTGACATTAGTATTACAAGCACAGTATTCAATACTATAGAGAGACATGAAATATCATTGCCATTGGTATTACATGGACATTATTCAATACTATAGAGAGACATGAAATATCATTGACATTGGTATTACCAGCAAAGTATTCAATACTATACAGAGGACATGAAATATCATTGACATTAGTATTACCAGCACAGTATTAAATACTATAGAGAGGACAAGAAATATCATTGGCATTAGTATTACCAGCACAACATGCAATACTACAGAGAGACATGAAATATCATAGACATTGGTATTACTAGCACAGTATTCAATACTATAGAGAAGACATGAAATATCATTGACATTATTATTACCAGCACAGTATTCAATACTTTAGAGAGGACATGAAATATCATTGACATAAGTATTACCAGCATAGTATTCAATACTATAGAGAGACATGAAATATCATTGACATTAGTATTACCAGCACAGTATTCAATATTATAGGGAGACATGAAATATCATTGACATTGGTATTACCAGCACAGTATTCAATACTATAGAGAGACAAGAAATATCATTGACATTGGTATTACCAGCAAAGTATTCAACACTATAGAGAGGACATGAAATATCATTGACATTAGTATTACCAGCACAGTATTCAATACAATAGAGAGACAAGAAATATCATTGACATTGGTATTACCAGCAAAGTATTCAACACTATAGAGAGGACATGAAATATCATTGACATTGATATTACAAGCACAGTATTCAATATTATAGAGAGACATGAAATATCATTGACATTGGTATTACAAGCTCTGTATTCAATACTATAGAGAGACATGAAATATCATTGACATTAGTATTACCAGCACAGTATTCAATACTATAGAAAGGAAATGGAATATCATTGACATTGGTATTACCCGCACAGTATTCAATACTATAGAGAGACATGAAATATCATTGACATTGGTACTACCAGCACAGTATTCAATACTATAGAGAGGACATGAAATATCATTGACATTAGTATTACCAGCACAGTATTCAATACTATAGAGAGGACAAGAAATATCATTGTCATTGGTACTACCAGCACAGTATTCAATATTATAAAGAGGACATGAAATATCATTGATATTGGTATTGCCAGCACAGTATTCAATACTTTAGAGAGGACATGAAATATCATTGACATTAGTATTACCAGCACAGTATTCAATATTATAGAGAGGACATGAAATATCATTGATATTGGTATTGCCAGCAGAGTATTCAATACTTTCGAAAGGACATGAAAAATCATTGACATTGGTATTACAAGCACAGTATTCAATACTTTAGAGAGGACATGAAATATCATTGACATTGGTATTACCCGCACAGTATTCAATACTATAGAGAGACATGAAATATCATTGCCATTGGTACTACCAGCACAGTATTCAATACTATAGAGAGGACATGAAATATCATTGACATTAGTATTACCAGCACAGTATTCAATACTATAGAGAGGACAAGAAATATCATTGACATTGGTACTTCCAGCACAGTATTCAATAGTATAAAGAGGACATGAAATATCATTGACATTGGTATTGCCAGCACAATATTCAATACTTTAGAGAGGACATGAAATATCATTGACATTAGTATTACCAGCACAGTATTCAATATTATAGAGAGGACATGAAATATCATTGACATTGGTATTACAAGCACAGTATTCAATACTATAGAGAGGACATGAAAAATCATTGACATTGGTATTACAAGCACAGTATTCAATACTATAGAGAGGACATGAAATATCAATGACATTAGTATTACCAGCACAGTATTCAATATTATAGAGAGGACATGAAATATCATTGACATTAGTATTACCAGCACAGTATTCAATACTATAGAGAGGACATGAAATATCATTGACATTAGTATCACCAGCACAGTATTCAATATTTTAGAGAGGACATGAAATATCATTGACATTAGTATTACAAGCACAGTATTCAATACTATAGAGAGACATGAAATATCATTGACATTGGTATTGCCAGCACAGTATTCAATACTATAGAGAGGACAAGAAATATCATTGACATTAGTATTACCAGCACAGTATTCAATACTATAGAGAGGACAAGAAATATCATTGACATTGGTACTACCAGCACAATATTCAATACTATAGAGAGGACATGAAATATCATTGACATTAGTATTACCAGCACAGTATTCAATACTATAGAGAGGACAAGAAATATCATTGACATTGGTACTACCAGCACAGTATTCAATATTATAAAGAGGACATGAAATATCATTGACATTGGTAATGCCAGCACAGTATTCAATACTTTAGAGAGGACATGAAATATCATTGACATTAGTATTACCAGCACAGTATTCAATACTATAGAGAGGATATGAAATATTATTGACATTAGTATTACCAGCACAGTATTCAATACTATAGAGAGGACAAGAAATATCATTGACATTAGTATTACCAGCACAGTATTCAATACTATAGAGAGACAAGAAATATCATTGACATTAGTATTGCCAGCACAGTATTCAATACTATAGAGAGGACAAGAAATATCATTGACATTGGTACTACCAGCACAGTATTCAATATTATAAAGAGGACATGAAATATCATTGACATTGGTATTGCCAGCACAGTATTCAATACTTTAGAGAGGATATGAAATATTATTGACATTAGTATTACCAGCACGATATTCAATACTATAGAGAGGACATGAAATATCATTGACATTAGTATTACCAGCACAGTATTCAATACTATAGAGAGGACATGAAATATCTTTGACATTAGTATTACCAGCACAGTATTCAATACTATAGAGAGGACAAGAAATATCATTGACATTGGTATTACCAGCACAGTATTCAATACTATAGAGAGACATGAAATATCATTGTCATTAGTATTACAAGCACAGTATTCAATATTATAGAGAGGACATGAAATATCATTGACATTGGTATTACAAGCACAGTATTCAATACTTTAGAGAGGACATGAAATATCATTGACATTAGTATTACAAGCACAGTATTCAATACTATAGAGAGGACATGATATATCATTGACTTTAGTATTACCAGCACAGTATGCAATACTATAGAGAGACATGAAATATCATTGACATTCGTATTACCAGCACAGTATTCAATACTATAGAGAGGACAAGAAATATCATTGACATTAGTATTACCAGCACAGTATTCAACACTATAGAGAGGACATGATATATCATGTACTTTAGTATTACCAGCACAGTATGCAATACTATAGAGAGACATTAAATATCATTGACATTGGTATTACCAGCACAGTATTCAATACTATAGAGAGACATGAAATATCCTTGACTTTAGTATTACCAGCACAGTATTCAATACTATAGAGAGGACATGAAATATCATTGACATTGGTATTTTAAGCACAGTATTCAATACTATAGAGAGGACATGAAATATCATTGACATTGGTATTACCAGCACAGTATTTAATACTATAGAGAGACATGAAATATCATTGACATTGGTATTACCAGCACAGTATTCAATACTATAGAGAGACATGAAATATCATAGACATTGGTATTACTAGCACAGTATTCAATACTATAGAGAGGACATGAAATATCATTGACATTGGTATTACTAGTACAGTATTCAATACTATAGAGAGGACATGAAATATCATTGACATTGGTTTAACATGGGGAATTTGCAATTCTATAGAACGTAGGACAGGTGTCATAAGAGTAGCTTACAAGTTTCTCACATTCTGTCTTCAGCTCTATGTTTAAAGTGTTATTATGGTTATAGTGTTCTTTTTCTTTTGTCAGACAGTCATTTCTAAACCCGCGTAGACGTCGGTTTCCGTTTTCATCTTATTCTGTTCATAAAAGTATTGTTTTGACATAAAGATTTCATGTTTTATCTCTGTACTGAAAAATAAAAAAAGCAACACAACATAAGGACGACTTCGAATATAAGAAAGTCAAATAGCAAGATATGACAAAGCAAAATTAGTGAACTTGTACATATACTACGAGCTGCCCGGCCGGTTGAAGTTGATATACTTTTTAGTGATAAACATGGAATTCTGTATGGTTATGCAAATGACAATGATACTATATCCTGCTGTAATCCAGATTATGATGTTTAAATTTCTACATTAAAATTTGAAACACTCAAACTAATTGAATTGTTCACAAACAAATCCTGATCAATTTCAGACTAACGCAGTTGTCAAATGACGTTCCATACATATCCATGTTTACGGAATAAAAGTGTGTGAGTCTAATGTCAAACGTCTTGTCATTGACATGGATTACCAGTTAAGTGTTGATACTCGTATTAGTGAAAAGGCAGAAATCCATCTCATCAACTTATATTTGGAAACGTTTGGGAACGTATTTGAATAAGCTAAGCGAGCTTCCTATATATCATACTTTTATTGAGACTGATTTCAAGTCTGTCCTTTGACATGGTATTTCAGAACTGAGTAAAAATCAAAAGCGTTTAAAAAATAGAAAGAAAGAGGACGTCACTAAATACTACAAGACTAAGATCAATGGAGATTTAAACTTGTAACAGAGTTTTATACCTGTCCGTTACATAATTATAAAAATAAAAAAAATCGTTTATCTATTCGTATTAATATTTATAATAGTTATCAAAGGTAACAGGATTATAATTTAGTACGCCAGACGCGCGTTTCAACTACACAAGACTCATCAGTGACGCTCATATCAAAATATATATAAAGCCAAACAAGTACAAAATTGAAGTGTGCCAAATACGGCTAAGGTAATCTATGCCTGGGCTTATAAATTATGCAGCAATCGTGCGATCAATGTTATATCATAATTTGTTCAGATTTATTTAAAAGGTAATACACATATCTTTATTGTGGTTTAACAATTATTCACAGCGACGTGCTATCGAAGTGAAATTTACATCTTTTTATTCACGTGCTAATTATAATATATCAATATTGAACTGAACTAAAATTGTATTGTTATGCATATAGTTAAACATTACAAAAAAAGAAATATAAATCAATAAGAGAATACATTCGAGAAAGTTTATCATCAAATAATAAGTGATGTAAACGTTATCTCCCTAGTATATATCGCATTATCTTGAAGGAAACAGAATTATTTGTATTCACAGAAATAGAGAATTACCAAGGCATAACCAACTTTATTGTCCTAGACATAACAGGTAAGTGTTTTATAGTAGCATTGAAAAGTTGAGCAATAAAATATAATGATGATATTTATCTATAGTGCCAAATATGTGGTGACATGTTTTACAATAGAAAGACGAAGCTCAGTTATCATATTAGAACAAAGGAACGAAAACACAATTCTAGTGAATACAAATATTGACTTCAATAACCCATGAAGTGCAATGTTGAGCTCTATCAAAGTGCTGCTAATTATAGTGCGTTTGTTATATTATACACTTTTGAATTAAAAATATTATGCAATCCAAAATTTTGTTTTTGTTTTTCTTAAAGTATTCATTTAGGAAACGATTAATTAATTGAAAAATAATATAATTGTTCTCGGATAACATTACACACTTTGTGATTTGTTTATGAACTTACATCTTGTCGTAAAATCGTGTTTCTAGGCAAAATAATCTAAGTTAGCTCCTATGTTATAAAAAAAAAGGAATAAAATAATTCAGGCATCAGTTTGATAAGATAGAATTTTATTGTTTCTTAATTCGTACGTAAATAATCAAATCTAACACTTTACGTCAAATTGATAATTGTTGAAGTAAAAAAATGACTTAAACTTAAAAAAGATAATCAAATACGTTTTCATGCCTTAAAATTCCTCAATTAAAAACAAATAACGATGTAAGGAAGGACAATCACTGAGAGAAAATCAGATCCCCTGTTTGAATTTGCCTTGGAGTTCGGTAGTTTTGCTATCTTGTCGATTCATTATTATTCGTTGGATAACTTTTATTGTAGCTTTCGTGTATACGAATATTGAAATGTTCAACGAATAACATACTTTCAATAGGCTTTGTGCACAGAAATTGACACGAAAATTGAGACCCATGAAAATAAATAAATCCACAGTACTTTGTTTCCATACAAAAATCGTTCATAATTATAATAGATAAAACCCCAATATAAGCAAAGATAAAGTAAACAAAGAATGATTGAATTGTCTGAAAGTAATGTGATTGCTCTTTATGTATTAATATAGATACAGATATTATGTATAAGAGGACGGGAAGTCCATAAATCCTGTTGCAATAAAATATAACACACTTTAAACCAATGGTTTAACTTAGCTATCAATCAACCAATGCATAAGTAAAAAAACATTGTGTTGATTAACTATTCATCTTCTCCTTTTCTTTAAACTATTTCAAAGTTAAATCATATAGGAAACGAAATTTACGAAATCAAATTGCTAGTATCACCGCATGCCGTCGATGTTTGTTTGAAGTTTTCCATGAAAATTATCGGTAGTAAGGTCTTCAACGACTAAAGTGTTGCATGATAAGGTAGGATAATTTCTCATAGGATATCAATGTTTGTGTTGTGAACACTGCATAGACATAACAAAAGCTTTATGTTTAACTAATTAAAATTATACTACTAGGTTCGATTGAGGACAAACAATAACTTATTATAGCACTTAATCTTTAGTCACTTTTCTTTCTCCAACGTTATACATTTTGTTGCTCTTTATTTCAAGATTTTATAAAAAAAACAATATCAGTTTACTGTATTAGAATTATGAATTATGAATTATCGATTCGACCAGTTTCATATTTTGGTTTCATCATGTTTGAAAAGATAAGTAAGAAAAGATAACAAAAATTCCAATGGAGAATATAAATAAATCTATTATACAAAATATATTTGATGACATAACTTTTACACGATTCGTTTGATTTAATTGTTATGAGACATTTGAGTTATCTTTGATTCTCCATACACCTTATCGTTATTTGTCCGCCATTACTGGATATCACACAGGTTCCCGTAAAATTTTGACCTCATAAAACAAAATATCTGACGCCATAATGGAAAAGTGATTGTTTAATGCGTCAAAAGTTCAAGCGGCCGGGTCAGCCGAGATTAGCGAAACGGTGTATTGTTCACATACTCCTTTTTATGACCTTTAGTAGTTTCTTACATCAAGCTAATGGATAGCTTTACGACTATTAGTGATAGTTTGCACAACTATGAAGGTGTGTTATGTAATAATGATCTTAGGTCAGCTTAAGACACAACTATGAAGGTGTGTTATGTAATAATGATCTAAGTTCAGATTAAGACACAACTATGAAGGTGTGTTATGTAATAATGATCTTAGGTCAGCTTAAGACACATCTATGAAGGTGTGTTATGTAATAATGATCTTAGGTCAGCTTAAGACACAACTATGAAGGTGTGTTATGTAATAATGATCTTAGGTCAGCTTAAGACACAACTATGAAGGTGTGTTATGTAATAATGATCTTAGGTCAGCTTAAGACACAACTATGAAGGTGTGTTATGTAATAATGATCTTAGGTCAGCTTAAGACACAACTATGAAGGTGTGTTATGTAATAATGATCTTAGGTCAGCTTAAGACACAACTATGAAGGTGTGTTATGTAATAATGATCTTAGGTCAGCTTAAGACACAACTATGAAGGTGTGTTATGTAATAATGATCTTAGGTCAGCTTAAGACACAACTATGAAGGTGTGTTATGTAATAATGATCTTAGGTCAGCTTAAGACACAACTATGAAGGTGTGTTATGTAATAATGATCTTAGATCAGCTTAAGACACAACTATGAAGGTGTGTTATGTAATAATGATCTTAGGTCAGCTTAAGACACATCTATGAAGGTGTGTTATGTAATAATGATCTTAGATCAGCTTAAGACACAACTATAAAGGTGTGTTATGTAATAATGATCTTAGATCAGCTTACGACACAACTTTGAAGGTGTGTTATGTAATAATGATCTGAGGTCAGCTTACGACACAACTATGAAGGTGTGTTATGTAATAATGATCTGAGGTCAGCTTAAGACACAACTATGAAGGTGTGTTATGTAATAATGATCTGAGGTCAGCTTAAGACACAACTATGAAGGTGTGTTATGTAATAATGATCTGAGGTCAGCTTAAGACACAACTATGAAGGTGTGTTATGTAATAATGATCTGACGTCAGCTTAAGACACAACTATGAAGGTGTGTTATGTAATAATGATCTGAGGTAAGCTTAAGACACAACTATGAAGGTGTGTTATGTAATAATGATCTTAGGTCAGCTTAAGACACAACTATGAAGGTGTGTTATGTAATAATGATCTTAGGTCAGCTTAAGACACAACTATGAAGGTGTGTTATGTAATAATGATCTGAGGTCAGCTTAAGACACAACTATGAAGGTGTGTTATGTAATAATGATCTGAGGTCAGCTTAAGACACAACTATGAAGGTGTGTTATGTAATAATGATCTGAGGTCAGCTTAAGACACAACTATGAAGGTGTGTTATGTAATAATGATCTTAGGTCAGCTTAAGACACAACTATGAAGGTGTGTTATGTAATAATGATCTTAGGTCAGCTTAAGACACAACTATGAAGGTGTGTTATGTAATAATGATCTTAGATCAGCTTACGACACAACTATGAAGGTGTGTTATGCAATAATGATCTTAGGTCAGCTTACGACACAACTATGAAGGTGTGTTATGTAATAATGATCTTAGGTCAGCTTAAGACACAACTATGAAGGTGTGTTATGTAATAATGATCTTAGGTCAGCTTACGACACAACTATGAAGGTGTGTTATGTAATAATGATCTTAGGTCAGCTTACGACACATCTATGAAGGTGTGTTATGTAATAATGATCTTAGGTCAGCTTACGACACAACTATGAAGGTGTGTTATGTAATAATGATCTTAGGTCAGCTTACGACACAACTATGAAGGTGTGTTATGTAATAATGATCTTAGGTCAGCTTACGACACAACTATGAAGGTGTGTTATGTAATAATGATCTTAGGTCAGCTTACGACACAACTATGAAGGTGTGTTATGTAATAATGATCTTAGGTCAGCTTAAGACACAACTATGAAGGTGTGTTATGTAATAATGATCTTAGGTCAGCTTACGACACAACTATGAAGGTGTGTTATGTAATAATGATCTTAGGTCAGCTTAAGACACAACTATGAAGGTGTGTTATGTAATTATGATCTTAGGTCAGCTTAAGACACAACTATGAAGGTGTGTTATGTAATAATGATCTTAGGTCAGCTTAAGACACAACTATGAAGGTGTGTTATGTAATAATGATCTTAGGTCAGCTTAAGACATTCAACTTTTCATAAAACATATTAGTTATCTTATGCAGTAGGAAGTTGTCACGAAACAAATTAATTTTCATTTATTTATAAAGTCACGCTATGGCGTTATGTGATAGCTACATGGGATACCAATAACATAAATTCTACAGTCTGATTGCAGACATAAATGTACAGATGTCAGCTAAGTTGTCGACAATGTTGTAATTATGACCTTATATTTCCTTCACAGCAGAAAGAATTAAGCATTATTCCATAAGGGTTATCATACTCATAGATACAAGTTTATTATATTTTGGTTGGTTTCTACACCTTTTGTTATTATGTCAATCTGGATGAATGTTGTATGAATAAAAGTATACAGCTCTCAAATAAGTTTGCAGGTTGTCTAAGAATTGAGAAGATATTTAAACAATTAAAATATTCTCGTCCATGTTAAATGCTTATCATTTCTATTTCTGTTAGATACAGCACGCACTAAATTTATAAAGAGCAATTACAAGTTCTTGCACGATATCGCTGTTTGATGATTGATAGTTCGAATCGGTAATAATTTAATATAAAGCATCTTTTTCTTATGTATCGTTGAAAAAAAGAAACGTTGGTTGTATTTCCCTCTGACAGAGGTTAACTGAGGTGAATTTCACTATTCTTTTTAGTACAATAAGAAGATGTGTAATAATTGGCAATTAGACAATTTTCACCTGTGAACAAATGACGCTGAAGTTATCATAAACAACTATCCGTTATAGTACCGGCTTACACAACGACAAATCATACTGCGTAGCAAAATGTAAAGGTCTCTAAATGTAAACGTGTTGAAAAGTGTTTAATAAAACAATGCCTAAATCTTAACAAAACGTTTTTTCAAACAAGCAGATAGTCTTTTATTATACTGAAACATTACTTTAAAGCCAAATTACTAATTAACAATATATATAAAAATCATCAATAATAAGATAACATTTTCAAAAACTTCAGAAAAGCACACAATGATTGCGGCGGTATGGGAATGTGTCATGTTGATTCCCGTTCTACTATTTAATTATTGAATCTTTAGACGTCTGCTATCACATGTTTCAACCAATAAATAGAATGTCTATTGTCATAAACATTCATAATTTCAAAAAAACAATTAGTAGATTTAGTTAATAAAAGTCTTTATATTTGAATAAAATAACATTCATTTTTAGTTGAACATGGTTTTAACTTTTTTAAGCTATAATGAATAACTTTTCCACTTCAAATGTCCTGTAGCAAACCAGGAACATGACAGTTATTATCTGATGGTTCGTTTCTGTGTGTGTTACATTGTCGTTAGTTTGTTTTTACTTTAGCGCTTCTGTTGTTTTGTTCTTTTCTTCTTATAGTTGATGTGTTTGCTTCGGTTTTAGTTTGTTACCTAGATTTGTTTTCTCTCAATCGATTTATGACTTTCGAAAAGCGATATACTACTGTTGCCTGTATTTACAAGAATTTCTCTGTGATTCATGTTGAATAACTCTCATTAATTTTCCAAACATTTTATCATTATGGTGAGATTAAATAATTCGATTTTCATTTATAGTCTTTTTCAAAAAAGTTCAGAATGTATTATGTAGGTTACAATCATAATTTTCCACTAAAGTAATTGGCATACGTTTGACGTTTTTTAGAAGGTTTGTGTTTGTGTTAGGGGGTGTTACACATAATTCATGATTTTTTGAAGCCTCTTCCTTCTAAATGGTCAACTTCTATTACAACATATAGTCTTCATCAAATGGTGGTTGACCCTACTAGAGTTACTTCTACTAGTGTCACTGTAATTGATCATATTTACAGTACAAATCTTACAAGTCTTATCAATATAAAAGAACCATTATACGACCCAGGTGATCATTATCCTGTTAGCGGTACTGTAAACAAATTTGCAAAGCTTATTAAAGACAAATCAGATTCACATTTTGAGATCAAATACAGAAACTTTAAAACATTTAATGATGAAATGTTTTTAAAAGATTTGTCAAATCAACCATTCGATATAATACAGGAAATCAATGATCCAAACGAAGCAATGGACATGTGGTATTACTTACTTGTCAATGTATTAGATAAACATGCACCTGTTGTTACTAGACGTGTAAAAAATAAATATCAACCTGAATGGTATACTTATGAAATTGGTAAATCAAAATTCCCAAAAAGATAATTTTCACAAAAAGAAAGACACTGAAAATTATAAAAAATATAGGAACAAAACTAGTGAATTAATCCATTCTGCAAAAGCAAAATATTTTATGGATGCAATAGATAACGATAAAAACTGTAAAATTCTTTGGAGGCATTTAAAGGATATGAATTCAACAACAAAACAGGAAATTGACATTTTAACACACGAAGGAAAAGTACTTATAAACAAAAATGATATTGCTAACTGCTTAAATGATCATTTTAGCACAGTTGGTGAGAAGCTTATATCAAATCCTCAGAAAAGTTTTAAATCTGAGAAAATTTATAACTATGTCAATTCAAGAATAATTGATGATTCTAAATTCTCATTATATACTGTCACAAATGACGAGGTTTTACAAGGTCTAAAAAATCTAGACATAACTAAATCAACTGGAACTGATGGAGTTGGACCAAGAATTTTAAAACTATCAAGGTCGATTGTAGCACGCCCCCTTGCTCACATAATAAACCTTAGTTTAGGTAGAGGAATATTTCCTAATATATTAAATCTGCTAAAGTTGCTCCCATATTTAAGGAGGGGATAAAACAGACCAAAACAATTATAGACCCATTTCAATTTTACCAACTGTGTCCCAGTTATTTGAAAAAAAACTGTCTTTAAACAGCTAAATTTATTGTTAACCACACACAAATTATTAATACAACAGCAGTCTGGATTTCGAGAAAAACATTCTTGTCATACAGCACTCATTAAAATAATTGATAAATGGTTAGAATAATTGGACAATGGAAATTTTACTGCTATTCTCTTTTTAGATTTTAAGAAGGCTTTTGATACGGTAAATCACAATATACTTTTATCAAAACTCAAATTATACAAATGGGATGACCACTCTGTAAAATGGTTTTCATCGTACCTCTCTCAGAGAATGCAAAAAGTTAAGTTAGGAACCACTGAATCAGAATATACAACTGGAACTTTTGGAGTTCCTCAAGGTTCTATACTTGGACCTTTATTGTTCGTAATTTGTATAAATGACTTACCATTAACCTTAGAATATACAGACTCTGATCTATATGCTGATGATACAACTTTACATTTATCATCTAAATCTATTGTAAATTTAAATATATGTTTGAATAAAGACTTAGACAATGTTATTAAATGGTGTAAAGAAAATGATATGACGATAAATAGCAAGAAATCAAAATGTATGCTTGTTGGATCAGACAGAAAACTGGTAAACTGTAATGAATGTTCATGTGTTTTATCACAAGATAATATCGCTTTAGATAATGTTGAAGTTGAAAAACCTATTATGGTCAATTCAAATTGATAAAATATGCGAAACTATTTCAACCAGAATATATTTGTTAAAAAGGTTGAAACGTTATTTACCATTAAAGGGTCTTATTCTTTTTTTTGCAATAGCTATATACTATCCATTATTGACTACTGTTGTAACACATTAATCTGGAGAGGATACATAAGCTCCAAAAAAACGTGCTGCAAGATTAGTTGTATCTGTTTCTTTTGATTTTCCATCAACAGTAATGTTTAAAAAACTTACAAGGATGACTATATTTACGAGGATACACTATTTTCAAGCTGTGTTAACGTTTAAAAGAGGGACGAAAGTTACCAAATGGACAGTCAAACTCATAAATCTAAAACAAACTGACAACGCCATGGCTAAAAATGAAAAAGACAAACAGAAAAACAATAGTACACATGACACAACATAGAAAACTAAAGAATAAACAACACGAACCCCATGTATAAATGTATGAATCGTCTAGCACCTGATTATCTATCTATTAAATTTACTGCTTGTGCTGATCTTTATAATTATTGTCTGAGGTCGACAACATCAGGACTTTTTCATGTACCAAGACCTAATTCTGATTTTTTAAAAAGAACATTTAAATATTCTGGTCTTATTACCTGGAATAATTTACCAAATAATAATAAAGAAATAGATCATTTAGATACATTTAAGGAGGTTCGCGGGTATAAGATTTTTTGAAAAAAATTAAACATTAATTTTTCATTACAGATTTTATTTATTACCTTAAATAGTTGTTACTTTATCATGTGGTACAAAAATCAGTCCAAAAAATCAATTCGTGTTGGCCCCAGCGGACTTTTAAAATGTAGATATCACTTAAAAAGCTCCAAATTATCTCCCTTTGGTGCAAAAATGCCATTATTTGGCAATAAAATTAAAATATCTTTTTTAACTCATCGGTGACCTATATTTTTTATTGTTGTTTTCGAATAAGCTGTACATAAACTAAATAATTGTAAAATTTTAGCGATTTCTGTAATTTAGTTCTTTTTTTATTTCGATATTACCGCTATTTCTCCTATCAGTTCAACAGAACAAAAGAACATTAACAAAAATGTATGCTTCTTTCGAAAGCAGATTGTGAGCGTAAATGATCGGTGACCCCATTTTTTTATTTCATTTTTCTATTAAGTATAAGATAAAGTTCATTTATAGAAAAATATAGAGAAATCCTATATTAAATAAAAAAAATCATTTAGACCCGCGAGCCCCCTTAAGACCAACTGTTTAAACTATTTGCTAACTGAACAGAATAAAGATGCACGAAACTAATGTATTTTTTCTTCTTCTACTGAATGCATATGTACTTATTGAATGCCTCATGGAAGATTAACATGTAATTGTTAAATGTGTTACCTTCGTTTAATAAATAATGTTATCATTATTATTATTATTATTATTATTATTATTATTATTATTATTATTATTATTATTATTATTATTTATTATTATTATTATTATTATTATTATTATTATTATTATTATTATTATTATTATTATTATTATTATTATTATTATTATTATATTATTATTATTATTATTATTAATATTATTATTATTATTATTATTATTATTATTATTATTATTATTATTATTATTATTATTATTATTATTATTATTATTATTATTATTATTATTATTATTATTATTATTATTATTATTATTATTATTATTTATTAGTATTATTATTATTATTATTATTATAACAAGAAAGTTTTATCAAATTTTGTAGCTTTTTGTGTAAAATTAACGATGCAGTTAATCTTATCATTTTCTTCATTTGTTTTACAATATTAAGCATATAAATTCTTTTTCTTTGCAATACATGATTTAAAACAAACATATCAAGGAAATATTAAGAAAAAAATTATCTTTGATGCACATAATCCTTGTAAAATCAAGTTTTGAACCCCTCACTCATTTTCTTAACATTTTGTACTTCAGAGAACGACTCGATTGGTGATAAAACTTGAAAATTGTATTACGCAAAAACAACTTATTGTAAATCCTTAAAATGTTTAACACTAGTCATTTTGGGCCGTTTAGAACTCCGTGCTTAATGCTGTACTTTGACCTATAAAGATTTACTTTTTACACATTGTGACTTAAATGGAGAGTTGTCTCTCAGGCACTCATACCACATCGTCTTATTTCCATCAAAATTAAACATGTTTCAAGCATTATGATATTGCATTATACGGTTTGTAGATTTATACGGAACTATGTTTCTCTTGTTTATCAAACCTTTAGGAGCAGTTTTAGTCAATTACGTTTTTGTTTGAATTTCAAGACTTTGTTGAATCTTTATTGTATTTCCCTGATGTATGCAAACCTAATGTGACTTCATGATGTCAATTATTGTCCAATAAACCAGTTATTCTTTTCTGAATATACTTATATCAATATAACAGAACTCTATACAAATGACATACAAAGATGTGTTTATGTTTTAAACCTTGTTATTTCATTCGAAAATTCCCTGTAGCAAGTTGTTATTTTTTATGTTAAAAGTTTACATTTCAGAAAGAAGAATGTTATTTTGGAAATGAGGCTCAATCAAAATACCTTATAAGATGGATTCCTTTACACAAGGTGTAAGTAAATAGTTAACATATCGTATAGTGGGTTATTTTCGCAGGATATGATTTTTTTGTCATTTTAGCAGATAGAACAAAATCGTCAAAATAAATTCCGCCAATTTAAAAGTGTACACGCAAAGGTAATGATAAAAATTTTGAATCCACCAACAAAATAACTGCAAAATATTTTGTATTTCTTATTCAATGAAAATCACAAAATTTTACACTCGCGAAAATAACCCACTATACGGTATGACGGACAGAAATCAATCCCTGACAAATAATATAATTTGAAAAAAAGTTTGGTTAAAATTCCCGTTATAGTGCAGAGTCTCACTCAGTATCGCGTGAATATATTCTTGGGACGGCACCGTTATTTTCTGATGAATTTTGTCACAGTTTGTTTTCCTATGTACTGACTTTAGCATTGATTACCGCCCGTTTGTAAACAGTGCAGTGATTTGTAATTGTTGAATCTGAGTTCATTGATTTTAAATTATCGTTGTTGTTAGAATTAAGATAAAGATAAAGTTTAAGGAAAAGCATAAATTCAACATGAACCGTGATGGTGCGACGTGCTAAGCCTTTGGTGATGTTGATGCATGACTAATTAGAACATTCCTCATTAAGTCGAAATGTCAGAATCTAGAAAAAAAAAACCCAATAAGTAAACTACAAATAAGAGAACTTTTCTGTTAACTAAAGACCTACGACTGTTTAAACCTGTACAGAGTCGTATTGGTCAACTACTTCATCTTGTTGACTAAGAAATTATGAAGTGTCGGCTAAAAAATGGAAAACAACACGTTTAATAATTTATTGCGTCCGAAGCGCAATACAGTTCAAAATGTTTATCATATTAAATCTTCATTGTCCGAGTATGTAGTCATACGTGTTTCTCGTTTCTCGTTTTTTATGTAGATAAGACCGTTGGTTTCCCGTTTGAATGGTTTTACACTAGTCATTATTGGGCCCTTTATAGCTTGCTGTTCGGTGTGTGCCTAGGCTCCGTGTTGCAGACCGTACTTTCAGCTAAAATTGTTTACTTTTATAAATTGTGACTTAGATGGAGAGTTGTCTCATTGGCACTCACACCACATCTTCCTATATTTAATTAGTAAACTTATGTTACCTGATTTTTCAATATATTCTTGTCGTTTTATTTATTAATGATCAAGCTAAATGTAGCGTACATTGTTTGTTAACAGTTTGATATACAAATGTCTCTAAGTAATCACAAAATGAAATACTCGTTTGCTTATTTAATCACATCTTTGACTGACCAATTAAATAATAAAAAAAGAATGGAGAAAAGTGTTGAACAACAATGCAACAGAAATATAAGTATTAACATGATTAACTCACAATGTCAACAAAAGTGTGGAGAAAATTAAGTACATTTCATGAAATCGCTCTGAAAAAATAAACCAGATTTACCTTACGAGGAAACATAAAAGATTATCAAAATTCCATATTATTGTGTTTGAATTGTGAAAACAAACTATTATTGTCAAATTGTAAGATATAGCATGATTGTACCTGAAACAATTACCAAGAACGACCAAATGACATTAACCAGTGCTGTTAGTACTAAAAGGGTGTCTTATTATTGATACTTAACCCCTAACGGGAGGGATTGTGCCTGATATTCATATGATGAAGACATAATCTTTCAATCAGTTTAATTGAGGTCTGGAGCTGGCATGTCAGTTAGTAGTCTGTTGTTATTTATGTATTATTGTCATTTTATTTATTTTCTTTTGTTACATTTTCTGGCATCGGACTTGGACTTCTCTTGAACTGAATTTTAATGTGCGTATTGTTATTCGTTTACTTTTCTACATTGGCTAGAGGTATAGGGGGAAGGTTGATATCTCATAAACATGTTAAACCGCGCCGCAATTTTGTGAGGAGCCTCTGGCCTTTCTTAGTCTTGTTTGATTTTTAATTTTAGTTTCTTGTGTATAATTCGGAGTTTAAAATGACGTCCATTATCACTGTACTAGTATACATATTTTTAAGGGACATGCTGAAGGACGCCTACGGGTGCGGAAGTTTCTCGCTACATTGAAGACCCATTGGTAGACTTCGGCTGTTGTCTGCTCTATGATCGGGTTGTAGTCGCTTTCACACATTCCCCATTTCCTTTCTCAATTTTATTTTTTTCAAATAATTAGCAAAATTCATCTTTTAAGAGGACACAACGGATTGTTAATACAAACTATTATTGTCAAAGTGTAAGACATAGCATGATTATAACTGAAACAATTATCAACAACGGCCAAAGGACATTAAACATTACAGATAGTACTAAAAGGGTGTCTTATAATTGGTAATTTCAAGTACAATAATGTTAAATAATAAGCAAAATTCATATTTGACAAAGAAAATTCAAAACCCTGCAAGGTACAGACTTTTTAATATTTTCCTTTTTACACAGTAATAAACAATATGTATATAGTAAAATGTAGCATTGCCAATTTTATATACTATTTGTATGCCTTCTTTGAATAACAAATTAACTGAAGTTAAATAAAACTAAGATATAGCAAGCCAGAGGACAGTATATAAGACGTGAATAAACAAAAGCACAAATTTTACAATTAAAAACTGAAAAAAGCTACAAATAACACAATATCAAAGTATCATGAAGAATAAACAGGTGGAATGTTGACATCAGTTGATTGATAACGGCACTTAGAAATGAATCAGTCTTCACACTTAAAAAAAGTCATACATATAGTACATTCAATTTAAATTCTAGAAAATGAAGTAAAGAAATGTTTACATTTTCTAATCAGAAAGTTGTTTTCCATTTGATTTATAAGATTGATGTTTTCATCTTACTACTTGGTAGAGACTTACGGTTTTTTAATTTTCTATGGTAATTGGTATTTTTTTTCTATGATGATTGGTATTTTGTAATTTTTCACTTTCTACGATGATTTGTATTCTTTTATTTTTCATTTCCTATGGTGATTGGTATTTTGTTATTTTTCAATTTCTATAGTGATTGGTATTTTGTAATTTTTCATTTTCTACGGTGATTTGTATTCTTTTATTTTTCATTTTGTATAGTGATTGGTATTCTTAATTTTTCATTTTGTATGGTGATTGGTATTTTGGTATTTTTAATTTTCTATGATGATTGGTATTTTGTTATTTTTCATTTTCTATGGTAATTGCTATTTTGTTATTTTTCATTTCCTATCGTGATTGGTATTTTGTTATTTTTCAATTTCTATAGTGATTGGTATTTTGTAATTTTTCATTTTCTATGGTGATTTGTATTCTTTTATTTTTCAATTTCTATAGTGATTGGTATTTTGTTATTTTTCAATTTCTATAGTGATTGGTATTTTGTGATTTTTCATTTTATATGGTAATTGGTATTTTGTAATTTTTCATTTTCTACGGTGATTTGTATTTTGGTATTTTTCATTTTCTATGATGATTGGTATTTTGTTATTTTTTATTTTCTATGGTTATTGGTATTCTTTTATTTTTCATTTTCTATGATGATTGGTATTTTGTTATTTTTTTATTTTCTATGGTTATTGGTATTTTGTTATTTTTCATTTTCTATCGTGATTGGTATTTTGTTATTTTTCAATTTCTATAGTGATTGGTATTTTGTAATTTTTCATTTTCTACGGTGATTTGTATTCTTTTATTTTTCAATTTCTATAGTGATTGGTATTTTGTTATTTTTCAATTTCTATAGTGATTGGTATTTTGTGATTTTTCATTTTATATGGTAAATGGTATTTTGTTATTTTTCATTTTCTATGGTTATTGGTATTTTGTTATTTTTCATTTTCTATGATGATTGGTATTTTGTTATTTTTAATTTTCTATGATGATTGGTATTTTGTTTTTTTTCAATTTCTATTGTAATTTGTATTTTGTTATTTTTCATTTTCTATGGTAATTGGTATTTTGTTATTTTTCATTTTCTATGGTAATTGGTATTTTGTTATTTTTCATTTTACTGATTTTCATTTGTCGTTAACCGATGTTGAAAATCCAAATCAAGTTTACACACAGAAACTAAAGCATCGTAGAATTTCAAAAAATGGTGTAAACAGATTTAGTCACAAGTTAAACGTCTTCTGCTATGCCTTGATCTTTCAACATACGAATCCGTCTATGCCTTGATCTTCCAACATACGAATCCACACCCAGTACAATTATCACACTCAAGAATAGATCGACTATACTAGATATTAGTGTTCAAAAAGGTTGGAAGTTAATTGAGACACCGCCACCGTGTATCGATGAGACCAATGCAAAAAGGGGATTTAAAAATGGTATCAAATGTCGATTTATGCCCTTCTTCCTAACACACATTATGTTTATTAATGAAAAAGTTAGAAAATAGCGAAGGGGCACTCAGAGCTCATATTAAATAATATTTGTACACATAACATTAACTGCGTCGGTTCTTATACATCCGTAGTATTTAAATATTCAGACATAATGCAATCTATAAAGTGTTGTTATTATCTTTTATATGCCGCTATCTAGTCTATTCACGTATGTGAATATCACCTTGTGTAAAAATATTTGCAGTTTTAAGCTTTGAATTTTGTTCATGATATTTCACTAAACACGTACATTTGACAACTTTAAAGACAAAAACATAATATTGGCGATTCCTAATAAACAAATAGTAATATAATCATTTACAATATTTCATGTTAATTTCAGTTAAATGAATCAACAGCGATATGTGGTGGAATAAGTGTCTATGACAAACTGTTCAATTTTATAAACAATGATTTAAATCAAACAAAATGTGCCTCGATAGACGACAATGCCATATTTGAAGTATACAACACTGGACGCAATTTTTTTGCTTATTTTACTCCAGTTATACTGTTGGTAGGAATTATAGGAAATTCATTATCTCTTAACGTTTTCATTTCCCGGAATATGCGTTGCTTGTCAGCTAGTACATATCTAGCTACATTATCAACATCAGACCTGTTAGTCCTCATATTCTATGTTGCAGTTGAATGGCTCAGAAGAGGACTTGCGTATTTAGTACCAGACGCAAAGCTATATTTTTTAGATATTAATGGCGTTTGTCAAATACAACTTTATCTGTCATATGTTTCACGGTTTTTATCAGCTTGGATAATTGTAGCTTTTACAGTGGAGCGTTACATCGGTGTGTGTCATCCGTTACACAGAAGATATATCTGCAGCTCTAAAAGCACAAAGCAAATTGTCTCCAGCATATTAATTGTTGCAATAGTAATTGTTATATATAAACCTATTCTAAGTGGAGTTTATAAAAGCAGTGTGGGAACACCATACTGCACTGGAAGCAAGGAGCATGATTTTGCAGCTTTTGTTCTTGATAGTATTTTTGCAATTCTTATAACATTAGTGCCATTTATTGTAATAACAGTGTTGAACATTTTAATAATGAGGAAGCTGTTTACGAGAAACAAACGTCAAAAAGCTTGTAGAGTGATTACTGAAGAGAGTGTAATACGTCTAGAGTTTACAATTATACTTTTAGCGATATCCATTTGCTTCATTGCCTTTAATACACCCTACTTTGTGTTTTGGTGCAGAAATTTTCTGACGTCTAAATACGTATCTAGATATGTTGACAATGCATCTGATGCTAATCTACAGTACTGGAGAGGTTTACTTTACATCGCTCGTACCATATTTTACATGAACTACTGTGTTAATTTCTTCTTATATAGTATAACTGGCGCGTACTTCCGGCGAGAAGTACGTATGCTATTCACATACTCAAACACTACCGAAACGCGACAACAACCAATATTGGGAAGATATAGCCGCAATTCTCATTCCAATACTCCACTAACGTTGTTGTGATTAACAGATGTATGGTTTTTCGAGACATCTGTAATTACGGAGTTTTCTCCTTCTGATTGCTAATTTCTAGTTGTGTTTTAACAAAATTATATCTTGCAATACTTGAATAGGCAAAGGAAACAGGTGTTTTATTCTTGCACCAATATAAATTTTGTACTTTTATTAATATCAACTTTCATGTTTTCACCACTGTATATTGCATCTATACAATGATACAATCTGCTGAAAAAATATATATTCAAATAAGAAAAGGTGGTATGACTGCCAATAAGACAACTCTCCACAAGTAACAAAATGACACAGAAACTCACAGCTATATGTCATTGTTTGACGAGATTACAGCAAAACATTAAACAAAATAACAAAAAAGACAAACAGCGACAACAACTGAACTAAATGTTCCTGACTTGGGACAGGCGTATGAATTAGTTTACTGCTTTGTACCATACAGCCACAGAGAGGCGGATATGTAAATACTATTTCCCGAAGAAACAGTCTCAAAAGGGGGACATGTATATTGTTGTTAGATACGTTGATTTGTATATTCTTAATTGATTTATGAGATTAGCAATACATTTTCTACAAAAAGATTGAGCTAGCTATACAATACGTTTCATTTTCAACTTTCTATATAAGATAATGCCTGTTTCAAGTCAAGAGTGTGACATTTGTTTTCCATTCGTTTGATGTGTTTGAGCTTTTGATATTGTAATTTGTTGAACTAGAAATTAAAGAGACAACAGACATGGCTTCCTCCGCCTCATTTTTAGACTTATACCTCGAATTTGACATACACAGTCATCTTAGTACCAGAATCTATGACAAACGAGACGATTTTGATTTTGAAATTATCAATTTCCCCCACCTTAGTAGCAATATACCAACTTCACCTGCATATGGAATACACTTTTCCCAACTTATTCGGTATTCAAGAGCTTGCAGCTCCTACTCAGACTTTGTAAAACGTCACCAATGTCTGAGCAGAAAGTTGATGAACCAGGGGTATGTCAAAGAACGTCTCGTCCTTTTCTAAAAAAGTTCATCGGAAGGTACCCAGAACTTGTTGATACATATTCCATATCAACTTCACAAATAATACACGATGGTCTTGAAGTATAGATTTTGCGTACTGACGTTGTTTATCATCTTAATAACGTGTTATATTATTCTTTTATTTGTCTTTATTAATATTACTTTTACTGTTAAGTCTGTTTTTTGAGATATCCTTTTTGACGTAACTCTGTGCTTATGTATCCCATCATACTTTGAACGACAAAATTATTTTATGATATGACTCTGTACCTATGTATCTTGTCATACTTTGAATGATAAAATTATTTTATTTATTAATAGTACTTTTACTGTTAACCCACTTTTTTGTGATATACATTTGACGTGACTCTGTACTTATGTATCCCGTCATACTATGAACCACACTACTATTTTATTTATTATTTCTTTATACTGTTTAGTCAGTTTTTGTTATATCTATTTTGCGTGACTGTATTTATGCATCCCGTCATACTTTGAACGACAAAATTATTTCATGTCTACCTGTGCGAATTTCAAACGCGCAATTTTACACCAGTACTCAAAACACTCCTTCCTTGATGAGTGCATTTTACATAGACAAATGAAATCGTATAATATAATCAAAATGAGGATGCTAATTTGATGTATGCCTTTTTGTGCTTCTTCGTTACATTTGTTGTTTTTATAGTGATTAAGATGATAACACAATGTTGACTGCTGTACCCCTATTTTTTATATTTTTAACTATTGTGTCTGTTTGTTTTGATCACGCATCGGTGACAATATAATGGAATGTGATACGACTGTCATACAAGTGAGAGATTTAGCTAGCTATAAACCAGGTTCAATCCACCATTTTCTACATTTGAAAATGCCTGTACCAAGTCAGCAATATGACAGTTCTTGTTCATTCGTTTTTGATGCGTTTTGTTATTTATTTTGCCATGTGATTATGGACTTTCCGAATTGATTTTCCTCTGAGTTCAGTATTTTTGTGATTTTTCTTTTTTGATAATTCATTTTCTGTTTGAATTTTCCTTCTGTAGTTTTGTTATTTTGCTTTTGATGTGTAATAGCGACATCAAATATCACTGTTGCACACTTAGTCTTTAGGGCTATAGCATTGGTTCATTTCCAATTACTATAAATTATGAAGGTCAGAACAATCTTTGTAAATCAAAAAAAATTATTTGCAATAAGTGCAATTATAAATTGTACATTATATCAAACAATTATTTAACTTTTAACATCTTACATGTGATCATGGTTATAGATTGAACTTCATCAAAATATCACTAACGAGATATTCTGTATAAAAGAAAACCCGTCGCTCTTTATATAGTATATCAAATTTGGACAATAATATTGAAAAACCTGTTCCATGAATTTGGTTTTACTTTTTTCTAAGTTAGTGATCATCCTAGCGTTTTAAATTATAATCCTGGTACCTTTGATAACTACTTAAAATATATTCATACATTCAGAAAAATCTATGATTGCCTACAATATAATTACAAATAGAATATTATAGACTTGATAACTTCCTGTTATCGAAAAATGTATTACATTGTTCTTAATTATTATCAATTTGTCAGAAGAAATATTTTCAATAATTGACAGATCTTCACAAGAATTTCGAGAAAATTATCAGTGACAGGAATATTTTCCGACAAAAAATTTCATTCCAAAGAATATGTCAAACAATCCTAATAAAATAAAATAAAACCAAATTCAATTTCCTGTTTCATACGGTATAAAAATTGAAAAAAATAAACCAATGTTCATGTTTTGTTCCTGAAGGACCTGCACTGAATACGTGTGCAGAAATAATGAAATAAAATAATTACAAACCCTATTGTACTAACTCTTCAAACCATTTAAGGCTGATATAATATAGTGCGGCCGAATTTTAAATTGATAGTAAAAATTCCAAAAACAAATTAATGATGTATTTTATAGACTTCATTTTAATATCGATAGAAAAAAAAATATTTTCTTGTTTCGTTTGTCAAAACGTCGGTATCATCATCATACATGCTTTAATTCCGTAAAACGAGTTTTTTTTTATCTTGACTTGTTTTAAATATTACTTGTTTGGTATGTATTTCTAAAAAAGGATATTCAATTGAAAATAAAAAAGAAGTTACACATTTTATATTACGTCATCTATAAGCTGTGAATTATTTGACTTAAATATTGATGAAAAAACAATCAATGACAAAATTGATGACCGTATGAACACTAAACATTATACACTTGAGATAGTTATCCACTAGTAAGGCATGTTACAATAATCCAATGATTGTATGAGAATGGATGTTTTAGTTCGATAAAAGTCTGACACATTGAACTATTAACTGAGAAAGTATTTTACCACCATGCAAATGTCAGCAGATTAGCATGTCATACACTATTAAATCGAAAGTGTCATTCCTTTAACATGTTTAATCTATAGTAAAACAACTATCGTTATTTCTAGTCATAAAACTTTAATACGATATTGATTTATATATTCCTTCGATGATAACATGAGAACTGTTACAGTTACAATAAAAGTACATTAAATCGATGTATGTTTTGTGGCAACAACAATAAAAATCTATTTCCTTGGATTCGTTTTTGACACTTTACGTGATAACAAAAACACGAGATGATATTAAAAATTCCTTTGTTTACCTTTCCTGAAATTATTACTTTAAGTTATGTTAGTGTTTCAGTATTCTCATTAAATGTATAATGAACATATTAAATACTTCAATATATATAGGAATAATGTTTTATTTCTCATAACCATGCATATCAACATTAGTCAAAGAGATGCAAAAAATTACAAAGATATATTAAAACTCATAAGTTAAAAATAAACTGACAACTCTATAAAACCAGACCAACAGAAAAACAATAGCACACATTACACAATGTCCAAAAATAAAGGCTAAGCAACACAAAACTACTAAAAATAAAGGCTAAGCAACACAAAACTACTAAAAATAAAGGCTAAGCAAAACAAAACTACTAAAAATCACAATAGTAGTATACCGCTGTTCGAATTTCACAAATCATTGGAAGAAAGCAAACACGTGTTAAAACTAAAACCGAGGGCAATACAACACATATAAGTGTCAAATAACGACATAAATAAAACACTGAAGTGCTACAAAAGACAAACGACAATGCAACACACTTAGAAAAGAACTTTAAGATAACAACTGCCATTTCCCTGACTTAGTAAGGGACATTTTAAAATAGGGGATGATTTAAGGTGCTTCGGAAGGGTAAGCAGATCCTGCTACACATGTGACACACGTCTAGTTGCTCATATTAGTACCAACCAAGTAATAGTTCAATTTAGTTTGGCACATTCGAGAAAAGGGGACGTAGCTAGGAGCATATTATCTAGTATCTGTGAAACGTCCATATTGACTTTAGTAATTAAACTTTTTTTTATTTTTCGAGCGCCACTTTTGTAAACGAAAAGCGCTTTTGGCTTACAAAATTTAAAACCTGGTACTTGCTTTGAGCTTATTTACAAACGCTGGGTCGGGGCCACTATTTGTGTGGCTACCGAGTAGTAAGCCTTTCTGAATTAACATGAATTATTATTAAAATTGTCATAATTTTAAATTCAATGTTTCAGAAATGATTTCGAAATACTTATAATTTTCTTACTCAGAAATATACTTTATTTAGCTGTATTTGGATAGCCGTATCAGAATTGCTTGAACCTAAATGCCTTAGTTCGATTGTTTTTGATTTAGTTCGAGTTAAAATGAAGAATCTATGGTAAACGAAGCGCACATCTGGTGTACAAATTTAGATTCTGGTATCGATGATGAATTTATTTATTACCAAATGAATAAATGAACATTGTAGTCTAAACCTTAATTGAACAATGAAGTTCAAACTTGGAATAAATCATTTGTAAACAAAGAGACATAACCGTATAAGAACAAAGACGCTTTTGGTTCTGATTATTGTAACATTTATGCATAATGAGTAAGAACCTGTACTACTTTTTTTGAATCTTGTTACGTTTCTATGATTTAGGAGTTTTATAACATACAACTTAACACTTACTTTCTGTGAAATCGTTTGTTATTGTTGTATTTCTCGTCATCCTTTTTTATCTGTATTCATGGTGTAAGTTTCGTTACTATGTATTTTTTTTTATTATTAAAGGTTACTTTTTGTTACTGTTGTTTATCTTATACAAGGTTTGAGCCTTTAAATTCTAGTATAGTCATCGGATCTGTAAGTTTAACGATAATTGCTTTTCAACTGTGGGTGGATATCTATGGGAGAAATGGATGTGTAGAAGGAAACTGTTAACCTATCAACGATCCCGGCCTTGTTCCTATTGTAGTTGCTATTTTATCAAGTTTTTGTTTGGTACCCACTTCCTGTGTGTTACTGATTTGTCTTTTCTTGGGTATTGCCTTGATTGTTTCTTTCTAAAATAATAACAGCATTTGAAAATATGTAAACTTCGGTTTCTTGAATTTGCTGTCATTTTATTTTTACTAAAGGTGTAAATTTTGTTGTTCAATCTTTTTCTGTGTCATGTTTTTTTATTGTTGTTTGCCGATTGTTTTTATCTTTGTTAATGCTATTGTCTCGAGTTTATATAACAGTGAATTTGTATTGCTTCTAATTTAATCGTTTGACAAATTACTCAACACATATAGCGTACAGAAATCCAGTTAAAAAGATATATAGGTTATAATCTTTACAACCATTGAATTGAACATAATACCTCGTGAAATAATTCAACAAAAATCGTATCGGTTGGTTTTAATAATCAAACAAACTGAAATCTCACTTAATATAATTATATTTAAACAAGCAGTACCCATTGTTAGAAACAACCGGAATTATCCATTTTGAGTCGAGCGAAATTAGTAATTTATATTATACTAAACTATTCGGTGTTTTAACTTCAAAGCATAAGATAAGTCATCTATTTAGACGTGTTCGAGTAAATTAACATTTCGGCTTAAATGGTGAAAAGTTCATGTTCTGTTTGTAATAACATAAAATATTCATGTGCTACGTAACAAATTAAATCATTATGAGAGCGACATATATACAATTGTAAACTTATAGTCATTAGATATGTTTCGTAATCAGTGGATACTCTATCTTGACAGGTTTAACATGATAACGTTAACATGAATACCTCATGACTTTTCGAACCAAAATAAAACAAACAAATATAATATTGAAATAAAGAAAGAAAACAACAAAAAAGCAAAGAAAATCTCAGCATATGAATATTGCAGTTTTTCTTTCTTGAAATAACAAAATGTTCAACAGATGGTATCGAATATATGTTTCTTATGTCATAACTACAATCAAGTTCCCTTTTCACCATACATGTGACTACCAAATTAGACTATTTACAGGATTTGTAGTAACAGGAGAAACAACACGGGTGCCACATGAAGAGCAGGATATGATTAACCTTTCTGGAGCGCCCGAGGTCACCCCAAGTTTTTGAAGTGGTTCGTGTTTGCTTAGTATGTACTTTTTATATGTTGTGTCTTGTGTACTATTATTTGTCTGTTTGTCTTTTTATATTTTAACCCTGGCGTTGTCAGTTTATTTTCGATTTATGTGTTTTACTGTGCCTCTGGTATTTTTCGCCTCTTTTTTATTTATCGGTATATCTACAGTTCAACTAATGTGATACAGGTGCGCAGGCTCACGGTGTCTTATCCTTATCATTTAAGGAAAAAATGGAAAATATCAACGTCCAAAGAAAAAATAAAAATAAAATTAGTCAAAGACTCATAATAAGTAAGTAATGAAAAAAGAGATACCAATAAGTATCCGATCAGGGAAACCCAAAACAATGAAAACAAATAATATTTCCACACAATCAATATGTGCAGTCTATATTGACATGTCTTTGAACTTATTTATTTTACATAAAAGGTTATTAAGATTTATAATTGTTGTATTTTCTATTTTGCTGGTAAAATCAATGTGTCTGTCATTTTTTTAAATCAAAGTTATCTTTCTTACAACATGTCTACTAGATAATTGTAAAGTGTATATGTGATAAGCTAACAAGTATTTTTGCATGTTACGTGGCATGGCAATGAGAATAACATGAATAAAAAAGTGTTGAAAATCAATTTGTAATATATTAGCAAGTTATTTGTTTATAAATCTGCTGACGAAATCGACTAAATTAACCTTAATTGTTGCACTAAAAAGTCAATATTGGTCAATAGACAATGAAATCTTCCTATATCTATTTACAGTAAATTACATTTTTCGAAAAAAAACTTTTACTATTATTTTGTTTTACTTAAACATTTACATACCACATCAAGTGAAAAATAAACATGTAAAAACTGACGAATAACGATGTCCAACGTTTCAAATGTGAATAACAAACAATGGTTGAATTGCTTGAGCTCTTGAGACACCATGAAAGATTGCGTTTATAGGATCAGTCTTCTCCGCTATCAACACTTGCAGTGTATCAAAACACCCAGTCAACTTATCACAATAGTTATAAGAACACTAATTTATAGTGTTATATTTGTTATTCTTATCAGAACTTGTATAATGCTTAGTTCGTTTCTGTGTGTGTTACATTTCAATGTTGCGTTTCGGTTGTGTCGTTGTTCTCCTCTTATATGTGATGTGTTTCCCTCAGTTTTGGTTTGTATTACGGATCTGTTTTTTTTTCTATCAATTTATGAGTTTCGATTAGCGGTATACTACTGTTGCCTTTATTTAAAGTCCATAAAACGGCAAGCTTTCCGAAATTATGAGAAATCAAGACCATCACAAGTTGCATGCGTTTCCCTCAGTTTTAGTTTGTTACCTCAATTATGTTTTTTGTCCATAGATTTACGAGTTTTGAACAGCGGTATACTACTGTTGCCTTTATTTAATTCATATAAACGTTTGGCTACAAAGAGAATGTTGGTATATTTGTATACAAAGACAGATCAATGAAGAATTACTATTTAAAAAATGACATTCAGAAACAGGTTATGTAAAATGGTGAAATGGGGAATAGTTCATAAGTAGTGAATTCTAACAATAGCCTTCCAGAGCAGTGTGTGCGTAATGGCGAATGAGGTGTAGTGAATGGTGACAATGAACATTTTAAATAATGTTAAAGTGTCGAATGGGATAAATTTCGAGAGTGGTGAATGGTGATAGTATCGAATGGCCATTATACATCAATTTATTTCTATAACGTCTCTATTAATGACCTTCGGCTATTTATACACAATCAGTTGGTTAGTTTTTACATTCGAAGCTTCCAATTCATATATGACACAACTGATCACGTTATGCCGGGGACCTGAAAATTTTCAATAATACTACTCAGCGAAATGTTTTATTCAAAGGTTCAAAATACCGGGAGTCAACATTCATTAATTGGAAACACAACTTCCAAAAAATAATAGATTCAGTCGAGGATTGAGCAAGGCAATACGTAGATACTTTATCCGAAGATGCAAATGATGTGCGGTCGTGAATATGAAAATGTGGTTAAACACCTGTCATCATTTCATGACAAAAATGTAACTGATCCAGCAGATAAAGCCAAAAACTACATAGATTGTGTATGTAAATGAGGGCAACACTAGTATACTGGTGTTTAATAGCAATAAACCGATGGCAACACATCAACTATAAGAGGAACACAACGGAATATAAGTGAACAAAAGCAAGCGGCAACATACACAGAAACGAACTTTTTGATAACAACCGCCAGCCATATTTTTGACTAGGTAAATAATCCATTTGGGGAAAAAAATGGAAGGTTGAACCTGGTTTAAGGCTAGCCAAAACCATTCCATAAACAGCTTGATGAAGGAGTAAGGTATTACAAATTCATTTGTAATCTTAACAGATACGCTTACTACACTAAGTTACACACAAAATCCCAATTAATCATAGGTTCTATCTAATTATTTTGGAATATAACTGTAAACAGTTAAAGGTGAACGTACGGCTTTCAACACTGAGCCGTAACTCACACCGAAAATCAAGCAATAATGTACCCCAAAATGATTAATGTAAAACAATTCAAACAGGAAAATCAACAGTTTAATCTTGAAAAATGAGAAACGAAAATCAATTATGAACCACATCAACAAACGACAATCACTCAGCAACAGTTTTATGGCCTAGGATAAATGAAAGCAAATGCAGCAGATCTAAACATTTTAACGGTCGGTAACTTTCACCCTTACCTGAAACATTATTATAACATAACGTCATAGAGAAGATACACTATAAAAGAGGGACGAAAGATACCAAAGGGACAGTCAAACTCATAAATCTAAAATAAACTGACAACGCCATGGCTAAAAATGAAAAAAGACAAACAGACAAACAGTAGCACACATGACAGAACATAGAAAACTAAAAAATAAACCCCACGAACCCCACCAAAAACTAGGGTCGATCTCAGGTGCTCCGGAAGGGTAAGCAGATCCTGCTCCACGTGTGGCATTCGTCGTGTTGCTTATATGATAACAAATCCGGTAAATAGTATAATTCGGTAAGACACAGTATATCCGTTCAAATCATCCGAAGTGTAAGCAGATGGCATATAGTCATACTTCGTATTAACGTTTCTATACAAATAAGACAAATCAGATTTCAATTTCTCAAATCTTCCGTTCTACCATACGTTGTATAACACTGCTTGTATCACACCAATTTCAAACATTTGAAAACCTTTTGGGGTAAAACTCAAACAACATTCTTGGATAATCAATTGAGACTTTTTTAAAGTCATGAGCAGAATCCGATTGAAAATTTCTTTCATTGAAACGTAAAATATATATCTTCGTCGCGCTCTTTTTCTGTTTTTTTTTTTTTTGGTATGATATATGTTAACATAATACATATAGTATGTCATTCCAAAAAGGTTTGATAATACACAAGAATCTCTCTGTGCATTTTGATCAATCTGTAAACGGTACTTTTTTCTCATTTCCCGATAAACTTTGTCACAAAAGACTGCACATACACCATATATTACATTGAGTCCCAATATAAACGTTGGCGTCAGTTTGAAAGCAGACGATGACGTGCAATGAGAAATGCAAAAAACATTCATATTGATTACAAATAAAAGCGAGCATTGTTCTGTTTCAAAAAATAATTAGTAGGTAAAATAAACATGATAAAATATGTAATCGACGAATCATAGTAACACTTGATTTAATCTTTACACAAGAGGTTGTTGAAGCGATATCGGTAAATGTGGAGGAAATTGCATTTTAATTTCAATACATAAACAAGCATATCAATCGTGTACGTAGTAAGAAGTTATTAGAATAACTTTCCTGCAATTTCAGAATTCCAAATTGTGAAATAACGCAATTGTAATACGCAAACAAGTAAAGCAAATACAATGAATAACAAAAACATATATTCAATATAATCATACATTAATGAGATCACCCCTAGTTATTAGTGGGGTTCGTGTTGCTTATTCTTTGGTTTTCTATTTTGCGTCAGGTGTACTATTGTTTGTCTGTTTGTCTTGTTCATTTTTAGCCATGACGATTTTGCCTTACATATAGATATCAATTCTTAAACAAAAATCGTTCAATCGTTTATGTGGGTTTGTCTACATCTGTATTGAACGTGTATTTTGGAAGTTTTTGAAAGAAAGCGAACACCAATTACTAAATTTTCATATGTTTTATCATTCCAGCAACAAACAATAATAATGTTCAAATCGTATAATTTTAAAAATGTTTATAAAAATATAACTTGAGGTATATAATAGTTTGTCTTCTAGCTAAAATACACCATGATTGCTTGTTTAAATTTTGTAATTATCTATTTCTAAATTTGAATAGGACGATATGCATTACAGAAGCTATATATTTTCAATACCAGCTTAGGACAACCAAAGATTCGGAGAAAACATATCAGAATTGAATATCATGATTCTTGTTGTAAGATCATATACAATATCCGTTCGCGACGGAACAGAAGTTGTAGAAAGAAAACCCAGCCAGGCACTGTAGCTATACAACGGGCTACTGAGAGCCGTGGTGTAGTGGTTAGTGCATCGGACTACTAACACAAAGGTTCCTGGTTCGATTCCCGTTCCGGGATGAAAATTTCAAGGACTGAATTTTCGGCTCTCCCTTGACACCATTTGCGAGTATGGTCGCGCGGAAACGATGATAGTCCGTCGGAAAGGGGCATGATGTTTATTCAATATTGTCGACATCGTGATATCTACAATATTAACACGATATCGTGTCAACATTGTTTACATTGTTTAAACCCTTATATAATGTTTACATCGTTGACATCGGGATGTATACAATGTTAAAACGATGTTGTGTCAACATCGTTTACATTGTTTGAACCCTTATATATTGTTTACATCGTTGACATCGTTAACATCGCGATGTTTACCATGTTAACACGATGTCGTGTCAACATCGTTGACATTGTTTGAACTTTTATATATTGTTTACATCGTTGATATCGTTAACATCGCGATGTTTACAATGTTAACACGATGTTGTTTCAACATCGTTGACATTGTTTGAACTCTTATATATTGTTTACATCGTTGACATCGTTAACATCGCGATGTACACAATGTTAAACCGATATCGTGTCAACTTCGTTTACATTGTTTGAACTCTTATATATTGTTTACATCGTTGACATCGTTAACATAGTGATGTATACATATAAGAAGATGCGGTATAATTTCAAATGAGACAACTGTTTATTTGAGTTACACGTTTAATAAGTAAACCACTACAGGTCAAAGTATTGTCATTAACACGGACATTTGGTTTTTTATCGAGTATCTATAAAAGGCACAAAAAAACACTAGTGTAATACTATTTAAACCGGAAAAATAACGGTCTAATACATGTAAAAAACGAGAAATCAGAAACACGTATAAACAATTCAACAAACGACAACTACTGAACAACAGATTCCTGACTAAGGACAAACGCAGTTAGTTTAATGTGTATATACGTACCATAGACTCAATATAAAATATAAACACGATTTTGACGCATGCTATGTGAACAATTTAAACAGAAAGGTATATATAAAAAGGAGAGGTTGTATGATTGCAAATAAGTCAAATTTCCAGTACATACATACTAAATGGCACATCTATAGATAACCGTATGGCCTTTAACATTGAGCAAAGTTTATATCGCATAGTTAACAATAAAAGACGCCGACATGACAAATGGAAAACAAACCAAACTTACTGCTTAACTTATTAAAAAAAAAAAATAACAAAAAAAAAAAATGTATATACAACAACAACAAGATGTTGACTCTATATTGTCAACATCGCGATGTATACGATGTGAACTATGTAAACAGAGAGGTATAGACTCTATATATACAATATAAACATCGCGATGTATACGATGTGAACGATGTAAACATAAAGGCATAGACTCTATATATACAATATAAACACGATGTTGACACAATATTGTCAACCTCGCGATGTATACGATGTGAACGATGTAAACAAAAAGGTATAGACTCTATATATACAATATAAACACGATGTTGACACAATATTGTTAACATCGCGATGTATACTATGTAAACAAAAAGGTATAGACTTTATATATATATATATATATATATATATATATACTATATAAACACGATGTTGACACGATATTGTCAACATCGTGATGTATACGATGTGAACGATGTAAACATAAAGGTATAGACTCTATATATACAATATAAACACGATGTCGTAACAATGTTGTCAACATCGCGATGTATACGATGTGAACGATGTAAACAGAAAGGTATAGACTCTATATATACAATCTTAACACGATGTTGACACGATATTGTCAACATCGCGATGTATACGATGTGAACGATGTAAACAGAAAGGTATATACTCTATATACAATATAAACACGATGTCGACACGATATTGTCAACATCGCGATGTATACGATGTGATCAATGTAAACAAGAAGGTATAGACTTTATATATACAATATAAACCCGAGGTTGACCCGATATTGTCAACATCGCGATGTATACGATGTGAACGATGTAAACAGAAAGGTATAGACTCTACATACACAATATAAACACGATGTTGACACGATATTGTAAACATTGCGATGTATGCGATGTGAACGATGTAAACAGAAAGGTATAGAACATATTGATAGAATACAATGTAAACACAATGACGACACTATAAAGTTGACATTGCTATGTTGACAATATCGACAAAACATCGTGCACTGGACATAGTTCGAAAGGGGCGAGAAATGGCTGACCCGTGTTAAGAGGGAGCCATATCTCTTGCACGTTAAAGACACCTTTGTAGATATCGAAAAAGAGCAGGCTAATGCCGCTACAAGGCAGCACTCGCACCCGCAAAGTGGAAAGGGATGAATATAAGTTGCAAAACTTGTTTCCAAATCCACTATAAATAAATACAATACATATAACAAAACAAATGCCAATTTTCAATATTATCCACATGTGTATACAACATATCTTGCTCTCAATTGTCACATGTCCACGACGACAGAAATAAATAAAAAAAAACAAGCACAGATTTGATATTCAATTAAATTTTCACTACCAATATATTCAACAAGAAGGTTTAATTAGTGAAACTGTCACCTCTCAATATCTTGTAGCACATGTATTTATCCATTTTTGTGAGGTGTGTATACATGCCTTTATCCACAACCCTCGCTTTTGTAGAACTTGTCCCTTGTCATAAACACTTCGGGATTACTTTTGATTCAAATGGTAAATTCCATACACATATAGAAAAAAATTAAAGTGTGCAAACACAAGATTAAATGTTCTTAAAAAATTAAAATATGTATTGAATAGAAATTATCTTGCTCGTATATATTTATCTTTTATAAGACCCGTTATGGAATATGCATGTGAGTTATGGGATGGCTGTACTCAACAAGTCGCCCACAATTTAGAACATCGTCATTTAGAAGCAGGGTGATTAGTAACTGGGTTGCCTGTGTTTGCTAGTCGGGAAGCTATATATTTTGAAACTGGCTGGCAATTGCTGGTGGCCAGAAGAAAGTCCAGAAAGCTCAACTTGTTCTATTCTTTACATAATGGGACTGCCCCTGATTATCTCTGTGATTTAATGCCACCACTTGTTGGCCAAGTATCAAACTACGATTTGCGAAACAGTAATAATTATGTAGTACCCGGTTATGGACTAGAAATCCATTTTCCCATCAACTACTATTGAATGGAATAGCCTTAATCCCGACATACGTACGTCCAAAAATATAAATATGTTTAAACGAAAGATGAAGTTCAAATTGATACATCCACCTTCATATTTTAGTTGTGGGGATAGAAAACTTTATATCATGCATACACGTTTAAAAAATATGTGCAGTTTTTTAAATTCAGATTTACATCGTATTAATATTAAACCCAGTCCTGCATGCAGCTGTATACACTATATTTTAGAGTGCGCTTTTCACAACGAAGCTAGAGAAATACTGTTTTCAAAATTAGAAAGATATTTTATATCCATTGAGGTTCTATTTGATGGTGACAGTGACCTTTCTTTTCAGCAAAACAAAAACATTTTTGAGTCCGTACAATTTGATATCCATCTTCGCTAGCCAAGGGTTACGATCCACTCCCGCTCTCTTCACCCTTGGCGGATTGAGATCAAATTTCGGAGACACAAGGTAAGGATTTTTATTGGTTGCAGTAGAAACTCGCTGCATCCATTCAAAAAGCGCCTATAAAATGATCACGTGTATATGTAGAAAGTGTTTGTAAACAATTGCCACGTGTTTATTGCGCAACAAGTCTTTACATCACTTAACATACGACTATATTTAGTGACAACTTGAATGTTTTTAATCAACTAATAGAAGTTCCTGTGTATGTTTCATGCACAAATGCATAAATGTTGACGTATATTTTCGTTTCCGGCTTTACCAAGTATGTAGAATCTAGACGCTACAGTTGTTTTTACCTCCAAATTGAAGAGTTCAAGTGCTACCATTGGTCAAGAATAATGTATTCGGAATGGGCGTGACTTTAATCTTCCGATAGATGGCGCAACATTGATATCACAAATGTTAGCTCAAGGGTGAAGAGAGCGGGAGTGGATCGTAACTCTTGGCTAGCGAAGATGTCTTATATCAGAATAACACAAAAATTTAAAACAATCAACTAACATTCTAAATTTCTACATTACAACCCTTCACTCCAGTTCAGAGTTTTCATTATTATTCCTTATTACATTGTGTTTTTTTCTTTTTATTTCTTATTTTCGTTTGTAGTATGTATTACATGCATTCCTACTATGTTTTTTCGTCATTATCTAATGTACTATGTGTGTATATTTATATTGGGAGAGGACGTCTATAATGTTGTTATAACATGGTTTAATCCCTTTTGCTACTTTTGCAAATAAAATATGTTCAAACTAAACTTGCTTTTGATAAAGTTTGATTGGCTCAGAATTACTGTAGACTCATAAATGTTGCTATTTGTCGTCCGTTTTAAGAATAGGAAAAATATCATACGACTCTAGTACTCTAGTAAAGCATGATTTTGAAATATATGAGAATAAGATGCCAATTATGCGTAATTGTTAAAAAAACCCAACTACTTGAAAACCATTTAAGATACGCTGAAATAATTTTTCATAAGACTGGGACATATGTCACAAAAAATAAGTTGATTTGATCGTATCCTTTTTCATCCAAAAACAGCCTATCTTACATTCATAAAGATGACAAATTCACTCGAAACAAATCCTGTGTAATAATAGCCATGTTAGTTGTCAACTTCATTTTGGTCATTCTTTTTTTTCTCTATATTTTTGTCAGCTTTGTTCATCTTTCATGTTGTGTTATGACGTTGCTAATTTTTCTCCGACCTATCAGATTTTAAAATACCTTAGATATCGCCCGCGTCTTGTTTTCGAAAGGTTTGCTGAGAATAAAAAGTTTTGATAAGCTCATTATTTTTGATAATATGAAATTAATCATTTGAATTTGTTAACCAACTAATTGTCTTTAAACTAGCTTCGATTAAACGATCTTCTAATCCCCTTATTAAACAGTAGCATATTTTCTGCTCAATAGTATGGCGTTTACAGATCTGCAATTTTATGCTTTGCTAGTACAGGTTCACGCAATATGATCTTTATTGGCAGAGATACTTATGTGGAAGACAGAAAGAAATCTACATTACTTATTGTCACCACCTCGATTTGGTTGACCAATATTATTTCATATCTGCTTTTACCGAAAATTTGATATTTTCAATAAAGACATGTCGTGCAGTAAAATTGATCCCGTTAATGCTGTACATATTACTGGATCGATACGGCAGCTGGTGTATTGTTAGTTTGTGTTGATATAACAATCCGTACACACTACATTTTGTTAACTGCAATTTGCTGCATTAAATTGAGGAAATCATTTTGGAACTGAAGGGTATTTAAACCCTCAATGCTACGCGCTTGTTCCTTGCCTGTATTTGGATATACTAGTTTTACGTTTTCATTTTATAATCTCTCAATTTTTTTTTAAGATTTGGGGTTATTAATTCATTTGCTTCACGAATCAGCATATCGAACGGTGCATCTGGTGTTAATTTGTATAAGCGGGTGATTCATGCAAAACATGAGACGTTTAATCTTTCGCCCCAATCTGTTTGTTATCTCTCAAACGTTCCCTTAGTTTTTGTTTATTGCATTTATGTTTTTCCACTAGACTATCAGATTCTGAAGGTTCTTCTTGTTGACACAATAAACTAATTTGCGTTATAAATTGATTGCTGATTAAATCATCGACACACGTTAAGTAAAGAGGAATCCCATGTCACTCCTTATTAAATCTATGGAACCAGTACTTTTATCATTGATGAGGTACAGACGAAGAAACTGCATTATCTGCTGATATTAGTTCTTCTGTCCACCGAAAGACAAACATTACATTAAACCTCTTTTAACTCTTCTTTCTCAGACTTGCAATAATACCATTATTAGGATTAAAAGAAATCAAGAGAACATGAAAAGTTGTGTAAAAGATCATATTTGATATTCATCATGTGTATCTCCTATTGCCAAGAATAAATTCCCTTAGTCAAGACAAATATTGGACACTTTCTGCTTTCTTTAACGAACGATACATTAAAAACCAAACACTCAATCTTGTATGCTAGCATAACATACATTAGCATAAAGTAAAATAACAAATACAAAGAAGAAGGTTTGGCATGCCACAAAACCAGGTTCAACCCGCCATTTTTTCCTTTAAAAATGTTCTGTACCAAGTCAGGAATATGGCCATTGTTATATTATTGTTCGTTTTAGTGTGTGTTACATTTTAACGTTGCGTCGTTTGTTTTCTCTTATTTTTGAGTGTAAATTCACATTGCGATAAAACGTGTCACGGTACTTGTCTATCCCAAATTCATGTATTTGGTTTTGATGTTATATTTGTTATTCTCGCGGGATTTTGTCTGTTGCTTGGCCCGTTTCTGTGTGTGTTACATTTTAGTGTTGTGTCGTTGTTCTCCTCTTATATTCAATACGTTGCACTCGGTTTTAGTTTGTTACCCCGATTTTGTTTTTTGTCCATGGATTTATGAGTTTTGAACAGCGATATACTACTGTTGCCTTTATATACCGTACCTTGAGCAAAAGACATAAATTAAAAGCTCAACCACATTAATCGTATGGATATCCTCTGTTATATTCATAAATTAGTACAGACATTGTCTCATGATTAAAATGATGAATTTAACCTGGTTTGCTTATGCATACTGAAAGCAAGCTCAAGCGTACGGTTCTGATATAAATAAAGGCGGTTAAATACCCCTGTATAGCTATTTGCCGATTTAAGTGAAAAAAATGTTTTTTCATCTTAAAATCTAGGAATATTTTCCTCACGTTTGACTATTTTTATATACAATTTTCATCTTTAAAAGGCTGTACTGCCGTAACTAATACATAACAGAAAAATCACAAAAATACTGAACTTAGAGGAAAATCAATTCGGAAATTCCATAATCACATGACAAAATCAAATAACAAAACGCATGAAAGACGAATGGACAAGAACTGTCATATTCCTGACTTGGTACAGGCATTTTCAAATGTAGAAAATGGTGGAATAAACCTGGTTTATAGCGCTAACCCTCTCACTTTGATGACAGTCTCATCAAATTCCGTTATATTTACATTGATGCGTTAACTAAACAGACACAATAAATAAAATAGTCAAAATATGGGTACATCAGTCATCATCGTATAACAATTTTAAAAGGAACAATTTAACAGAACACAAAAACATCTACTATCTACAAACACATTCATTGATATGTGTGTCTGACGTCAGACTTATATCTTACGAATATCTGATAGACATAAAAAATATATGAGAGTTTTTAAATTAAGGTAAAATTCCACTGCTCCTTTTTTCGTTATATTAATCTAGCATGTGCAATGGTTAAAACATCTAATAAAACTGATTAATAAACATTCATGCTTACTACAAACATACACTGAAACAACATGTTACATTTTATTCTAGAGTTCTATAAACTACTTTAATACAATAATAGCTAAATACTAATATATAAATAAAAAAGGAAACAATAAACTATTTTAACTACATGTTAGAAAATGACCTAGCAAACGTTAAACAAATAGTTTGTGCATCTGTTTATCAAATTTAAAACCTAGGCATATCTATGTTTTAAAAGTGTTAATTAAACGGTGAAATTGAGATACTAGTATGATGTCATAATCAAGCTTGAACGAAAATAAATTGGTGCCAATGAGACAACTCTCCATTGAAACCACAATAAGTAAAAGGAAGACTACAATAGGCCAACGTATGGTATTTTACACGGAGCCTTGGCTAACATCGAACAGCTAGCCGTTAAGAAGACTACACATGACCGGTGTAAAACCAGTCAACCGAGATAATCAACAGTCAAATCTATTGTGTATGCCTATTGTTTTAGGTGATAAGAAGCGTTCATTGATATTTAACATTGTATATGTAACTAATATTGACTCATAATTGTATAAACAACTGCACCTACAAAATGTGACACAAAAATTACAATAAATTAAATTTTGCAATAAGGAAAATACGGAAATCGACGTCAGAAGATAAAAAAAATGAATTTTCGTATGATGAGGAAGCGTTTAAATATTTTGCATTCACTCAGAACTAAAATGTTTAATTTGATAGTTTGATATCCAATGAAAGATAGTTTATATTCAGCAGATAACTTTTAAACAATCTGATGAGAACCAAAATTAATCGCTTGTTAAATGACAGCACATTAGCCCCATAGTTTTACGGTCACACTGCATCAACTTATTTACTTATTTACTGAAATATTATATATAATGTGATCATATGCAATAATTTTTGGGTTGAATAATTACACGTAAATGAAACAAATCCACGAAAGATGAAGTTGATGTGGGAAGTGTTCATAATAGCACTTTATATTATCACTCGCACTTGTTATAACTCATCGATTTTATAAATATAATTGAATGATTTACGGAAGTGGTCACTACTTCAATAAGAAAAACGGACGATTAACGGTCTGTAAATTTGTCATCTACCTTCAATTAAGATTGTAAAAGCTTAAAACGTTTCAAAGTGACGCCATTTAAGAGTAATATATATTTGACTTATACGGCATCCTTACAAGTACAATGTTCTTTTATTCGAACGTGTATTGACATATGAAATTTTTTATACATAATGTCACTTTGTATGGTTCGATTGGATTTTAATTGTATACACTATCGTCAGTATCGCATACACAGGTGACTACACAGAGAATGAAGACTTTTTAAGTAAACTGCAAGAACAGTGATTTTTCTTTTAAATTAATTTGTTTGTCACATGTCAATATAAACAAAAGTCTCTGGCAAGCGTGCTAATGGACAACATTCAACAAATGTACCAGGATGTAAACCACTTAATGGCTTTCCCCAATTAGAAGAATGCATGCAGTATAGTACATGTAAGATTATACATAATAAATATGAACACAATTCAAAAGTGAAAACAAATGGTATCATTTAAAGAAATAAAATCAAAAAGATACCCATTGTAGATGGCATTCACTTACAATAATCAGTTCATGGAGGACACATACATTATTTTTGTATAAATATTTTTGTGTGTCAAAACAGAACATGTCAATCTCCCCGTTTCCAATTATGGCAGTGTAGTTACATTATTAATATCATCTGCATTTGATTAGTATGAATATATCAATAGTATATTTCTGTCAGTAGAGGACGAGACCAGTACATTACAATTTAAGCATCTACTGCATTTAATTTATAATATAGAATGAAGATTTCTGAGTTGAAATGCCTTAATAAACTAGATATGAATTAAGTTTTTGTTATATACAATACATATATCAAAAACAATTCTCGGCAGGGCTAGGCAAAACAAAAAAGAAGATGATCATTGATGTTATCTACGGTATACATGAATCATAGACTTACAAAAAATCAAATCTCAGGTTGGGATGCTGATAACATATCTATAAACAAATAAAAGAGATTCAACAAATAATTGACCATCTGAATAAATCATACAATGGCAGAGTCACATATTACCGTCGTTCGCCTCAACGCAATGGGTTTCTAGAAAATACAACATATCAAATTTAATAAAGCGCAGATGAATTTTCTCGAGGGAATTCCTTCTCAATATATAAATCAGCTGACCAACCGACTCATACCGGAGACTAATGACTGGATTATAGATATAACAACTGAACAAATGACGCACACCGGAGACTAATGACTGGTCCCATGATTTATATTAACAACTGTGCATCGAAATCAAACAAGCCAATAGGGAATTGTTAACATGACACAAGACAAATATTTCGCGGGCTCAGGTAATAACATTGACAGTCATCTCCCTGATTTAGATTTCATGGAACTTGTCCTTCAGGTAATAAATCTGACCCCTATTCCCCCTGATTTTGACATCTATTCCCCTGATTTAGACAGCTATTCCCCTGATATAGATATCGATTCCCCTGATTTATACAGCTAGTCCCCTGATTTAGATATCATGGAACTGGTCGTACGGACAGAACACCTGTAATAAGATTTGGAGTTTTTACTTTTACATTTGAATAACATCAACAATTCTTTTCTGAAATATGCACCTGTAATACTATAAAGAAAGAAATGGACAGAATAGTTCATGAAGTATACAGTTTTTGTAAAGTATAAAATATTTTGTGATTTGCTTAATACTGCTCCTATATCCATATCTCGCGCTCCTGAATTTATGAAATGAGTTAACCATAAAACTGCATAAGGAGTGTTGAAAACAACAAAGCATACGGACACCGCTATCAGTATAAGAGTAAATTCTAACCGTATGATACTTTCCTCGGAAATGATTCGATTTCTTCGATGATGTTTATTTCTCCTGATAAGTTTTCGAATGATTAATGCGTTCAAACATGTTATGATGAAGAAGGGTATAAATGTTATAGATACACAAAAAATACAATCGTAAATGAATGAAACGAGTCGGTACTCATTCCGTCGCACACACCAAGGCACTTTGTTTGGTCCTATGTTTATTTCTTTGTTTAACCAAGGACGAAACAACGCTACGCATACTGATATGACAATAACAACAACAATGACTCTACGTGATGAGCTCGTATCGCTTATGTTCCGACGTCGTTTTAACGGGTGACACACCCCGATATATCTTTCCACAGTAAAGCAAACCACTAGCCAAGATGACAGGAACCGGAAATTATATATTAAAAATAAAATCACGTGACATGTACCATCTCTTTCTAGAAAAAGCGGTGCAGATGAACCGAATGCAGTCGGCAGTCCTCTTCGCAACCATTCTATTAACACATAAGATAAAAGTGCCATCAAATCTGCACATGAAATGGCCGCTAAGTATAAACTAGCAGGCAATCGTCGCATATTTCTCGTCAGAAACACGAGTAGAGATAGTGTATTTCCAACAACTCCGATAATGAATATAATGGGTGTAATATATGTAAAAAATGTCTGTCCTGTTGTCCTTATCACTGTCGCGCCTTTGAATGTAAAATTAAAACTGCTGTCTGAACAGTTTGGTAGATTGTAATCAGATCCATTCAAATTACAAGCAGGAATCGTTGTAAGGTTTCCCTGAATAAAAAAATAACATACATGTTTTAACAAATCAAGGTAAGCATTATGTGGATCACCATTTTTTGTTGTTGAAAAGTTGTAAAATTGCTTCAATTAAATAGCTCAATCTTGCCTGAGGGAGTAAAATCCTTAACTTTCTTTTACTTTTCAAATTTATTAACGGACAACTTTTCAAAGGACTGTTATGCCAGTAAAGATGTACTATCAAGCTAGTATTGAGTTTTTTTATGTTGTTACTTAATGTATTTAAAAGTATATTAAAATGTAATTGTGTATGTAATGGTGGTAGTATTTGTGTTTTCTGAACATGTCGTTTTTTTTGTCAATCAAAACTGTGTTTCAACGAAAAAAAAACCTGTGCGTATAGTTGCTTTCAACATTAAACTGTTAAGTTTGAAACATTGTGCCAAAAACGACTTCCACATTCTTTACATGAAGAACCAAAAAAGTCTCGGAAAATTCAACATTTAGTTATTATATATGGATAGATTTTATTAACCTTCAAAATCACTGATGTAGTTCAATTGTAAAAATCTGTTAGAAATAAGAACGTATTTGTAACATTAAGAGCATATTGGTATTTGCATGCTTGAACAGAAATGATAACTTAAATTTTCCTTCACAGAGGTACAGGAAAGCTTTAGCGTTGGAACAAATAATTCTCTTCTTGAAAGTTTAGCCAATCTTAACAATTGATGGCAATACAATGACATTAATTAAGCGTCCATTAGACCATTATATGATTCCGGATGGACATACAGCTGTACCTGGGTATAAAGAGTCATATGATTGTATTCATTTAACGATACATTCCTCATTTACTATACATTATGACAATATATGGCATATGTATAGTAACAAATCTACAAACGAATAGCGATTTATAGTGTAAAAGATCTAGAGATCAATGATCAGCTTGGAAAATCAATTAGATCAATTTATACTCTGAGTGAATAACACTTGATATAGGAAATGTCTTGTCTGCTACGTAATTCTGAACGTCAATAAAATGTTCGCTGAATAAGGAACTTATGTGATGAAGTTATATTCTGTAATTCGATTAATTAAATAAATGTAGTCTAAGTAATTTCTTGGTTACTTGGTATAAACTCTTTATGTATCTAAAATAGATACAAAACTTGTAAGTATGTCTTGAACATATTTTTTCATTATGTATAGTTTCATGAATAAAAATGAACTTTCTTTTACAAGGTAAAACAACAAATAGAAAATATATTCAAGACAAAAATGATAAGAACGCGGATGGTTGGATATCACGTTAAGTACTGCCATTTAAATTTAGATTAACGCATAACCTTGTACAAATGACCAGAAAAAAAAGTTACCTTGGAGCTAATTTGTCATCTGACAAATATGTATGGATAATGTTTACCGTTGTAAATAACCTACACGTGTCTCATCGTTTTTATCTACCGTAAAACTATAACTTGAGCATATTGTACAGTTTTACAACTCCAGTAACGATTTAACAAGCATGGGTCTATTAAATGAGAAAATTGAAGCCTAATTGTCAGGAACAATATCACACAACCCACAGTAGTCTTGAACAAAAGCATTAATTGACATAGGCTGTAAAAACACAAGTAAAGGGCTTGAAGAACCATTAGACAATCTGCTCGAGCAATGGTGCTTAATAACAGTAGTATGACAAATCCCGTTCTTAAACCAAAAACTGAAAGTTTATGAAAAGTCAGAGACTATTCGGCCTTACACTGTTTAGCATAACTCTGTGATATTGTCCGAAAAGACGTCGTTTATCGATCCTGAACCCCAATTGTTAAACAGCTGCTTACCTGACATAATGTCAACATTGAGCATGGTACGTTGGGGCTGTAACTTTACAAATGAAAAAATGTACAATGTCTAGAAAGAACTGTTACATGTTAAATCGAGTCAACCTAATATACTAGTATGCTGAAAAAGCATTCTGTTAACAGTTGCTAACGATAAAAGGTATTTAATTGTATTAATATGAGTGAGTGTGTCATATAACTGTAATCTAATACTTGAGCTGAACGGAGTTCAAAGTCAAAGTCATAATCAATTGGGAGAAATTAAATCCGGGTTACAAACCAAAACCGGGATAAACAAATCCTCTTTTAAAACAAAACAAAGGAACAAATGAAACACTAGAGTGCAAAACAAACAAACGCCAACACACATAGACACGAACTATTTGACAACAACTGCCATATGCCTGTATGGTACAGAATATTTTTAGAAACAAACAGTGGGTTCAACCTTGTTAAATGACTAGTCAAACCCTCGCTTTATGAAATTGTTATAAAATATTGTTAAAATGTTAAGAAAACGTGACCAGTAGTAGGCAACGTTTAAGGCCAACATACACCAGAGAGACTCCAGTACTCAACCTAAGTGCCTCATTTTGACAGCCATACTTTGCAGACAAGACTAATAAGTATGGATCATCACGCAAGATTTCATTGTGCCCGTGCAATGATTGACTTCTTGCACCAGAAAGAGAGTTCGTCCATTCTAGGGTCTGCCATTAACCCAGTTTGAACCAATTGGAACATATCTGGGACCTATTTGGCCTTCGTGTATGCTATAAACAGTACCGCCATTTAAGAATATCGATGAGTTATCACAAGCATTGCGTAATAATGACACTGACCTCAGCATCGTTCAAATAACGCCGGATTCAAAGAATGAAAAAACAGGTAACTCTTCCAAACGGTGGTAAAATTGACAGTCTTTTGTATGTCAAAAAAGTGTGTTTTTTAAATTCATAATGGTTTCAACCTTTTCATTTTAGTAATGCTTAGTGGTATTGTTAGCAGCAACATGGACTTTAATATCTACCAATGATACATTTGTTTTTGAAAACTTTAGGTGTATCAATAATTTAGTATAAAAAGGAAGATGTGGTATGATTGCCAATGAGACAACTGTCCACAAGAGACCAAGATGACACAAAAATTAGCAACTATAGGTCACCGTACGGCCTTCAACAATGAGCAAAGCTCATACCGCATAGGCCTGTAAGTATTGTTATAAAAAAAAACATCATTTTATCGCTATTTGGGACATACCACAATATTTCATATCTATCAGTCAATCATAATGTACTCTTAAGATCAGATAAAAACAATTTTACCATCATCTATTAAGCTTACTATCTAAACTAAAGATCACTTATTACTTGATATAATTTATCTAACTCATAGGAGAAACTCGGTAACTGTCACATGTCTCCTTACCATTGCGGTGCATTTGTTTTCATCTCTCCCATTGATTTCTGGTAGAAGTCGTTTTATTGATCTTTAATTTTCTAGGTGTTTATTACTAAAAGTATTTAGACTTTTGTTTATTATTGGGTCATGTTGTGTTTTTGTTCATGACATTGTTAGTTAATTTCCGAATATTGAATCGTTTGTAATCGTCCGCCTCTCTTAATAGTTTAATTTCAAAAACAAAATATTTACTTTCTATACGTAAGGCAATACAAAGCAAGATAAGAGCACTGTTACTAAATCACTTTGTCATCATACTCACATTACAATGCAAACAAGTGTTTCACCTAGAAACCGATTGTACGAGTGCAGCCAGTCAAGGTCGTTAAAAACTTCCTTCATCATCATAATTATCGTCATCTTGAAATTAGAAAAAGAGACGCGGTCCTTGTTGACGCACTTTTTACTTTAGACACATTCATTATAGCTACACCAGCTAGAAACTTTCAAACTTTTTAGATTGTTTACCTGTTTGTTGGCGTCATAAACGTAGTAAAAAACATATAGTTCTGCATGTACACAGGATTGCAAAGAAAATATCAGCAAGGACGTTGCCGTCGTCTTGAATTTACTATAGTTCTGGTACTTTGAAAACAACCTTTGTTTATATCATGTATATACAAAATTTTATGTCTAATTTTAAAGTTAACAATTTTGGTCATTTTATTGGCTGTTGAGTTAGACTGGGTATTTCATTGGTGGTTGATATATATCAGGCAGATGGCGGTTTCGATTATTTTGGTTATAATCGGATTCTTTTAAATTGTATCTTGTTAATGGATTAAGACGAAACGCGTGTCTGCGTACTAAATTATAATCCTGGTACCTTTGATAACTATTAATGGATAACAACCGTTTTTATTGTTCCAAAATATATAAAATGTGGTATGAATGCCAATAAGATTCCAAGTCAGAAATAATACAGTTGTTCTCCGTTTGTTTGATGTATTTTGATGTTTTGGTTTTGCCAATTGATTATGGACGTTCCATTTTGAATTTTCCTCGGAGTTTGTTTTTTTCTTGGATATTTATTTGAATTTAATCCCTTTAATCTATTCCGATAATATCTCATTTTCCAGCCAATTACATTATTGAGTAGAATTTCCCTTCTAAATATTGCTCTTTTACACGGCATTTTGTTTTTTACACATGATATTAACATTATTTCATTTCACGCACTAGCATATAACATATTCGGTATGCAAATACATATAAAGTCAAGCAGCGTTATTGGACGCCATATTAAAGATAGATTTGGTCGAACGTAAACAAAATATCAAACTAAGAAATCTCTAGAAATAAAAACTTAAAATAAGACTTTTAAAGATGAAATGAAATAACAGATTATTTGTGTTTGAATATTAGTTTCAGACCTATGAGTTTTGACTGATTAACGTGTGGTAAATTTCCTTTCTCTTTTATTTTTGTGATATTTCAATGAAGGAATGGTTCAATTTAAAAATCGTATTGATCCATGCAGAGATTTATTAAAAATGCAGCTGTAGTTCAAAAAAAAAAAAAAATTTGACAGCTGTTTATTGGTATTATGTAGCAATGCTTACGTAGAAATTTATTAAATGTCAATGGCCGTGCTGAGTAAGCTCAAAGAAGAATAACAAAATATAAATTCGTCTGATGTTAAACCATCAAATTATATTGTTCACATGCCATGACTTTTTATCTTATTAATTCGAAGGAATAAAAACAGAGAGATTTAAACGATATAAAACCCGACAAAACAACTTGAGGCAGAAAATGGTTAAATAACTGAACATCTTTCTCAGTATCAATGCATTTCACGAATGGTTTAACTAGTGTAAAATGATGTTTTACTTAAGTGATTATTGATAAAAAGAAATATAGATAAACATAAAAGATTGACATGTTTGAATTTGTTTGTTCATCATAAAAAATCAAATCTATAACGATTACACTTTTTAATCATATATAAACCCCATATAAGATTACCCAAATCAAGGGTGATCATTTTATTTACCTAGAAAACCTATCAAAACAAACGTAAACATACATATACATGGACTATTTGATAACAACTGCAATATTTCTGACAACGTACAGGACAGTATGTGAATAATGATGGGTTGAACTTAGTTTTTAAGCTAAGCAAATTATTCCCTTATATAATAAAAATAAACAAATTGCAAGAATGACAACACTATGTGACAGAAACACAGTACAAACAAATTCAAAAGCACTCAGCACAGAGGAAAGTATAAATAAATAATAAAATAAAACACAGAATAACAAAGAGCATCATCAATTAACGGCCGCACAGGACACCACAAACAGTGGACAATGTATTAGTTTGTGATTAAGTCTTATGGTAGTTTTGAAAGAAACCTATAATGCTTAATCAATGGTTTTGCAATAGGTAAACAGTTTTAAATATATTGTAAAAGACGTTCAAAAGATACCAGAGGGAGAGTCAAAGTCATTGACCTATGGCTAAAAAATAAAATAACAAACAAACAAATAACAGTACACATAGAAAATTAAAGACCAAGCAACACGAACGTACAAAAACCGGGGGTGATCTCAGGTGCTCTGGAAGGGTAAATAAAGTTAACAGTAGTATACTGCTGTTCAAACTTCATAAATCGATAGAGAAAAACAAATCCGGGTTACAAACTGAAACTGAGGAAAACGTATCAAATATAAGAGAACTACGACACAACAGAGACACAACACCGAAACGTAACACACACAGAAACAAACTAAAATGTTATTGACTCTGGAGGGTATTTGGTCCTGCAACTTCAGTCAAGCTTCATCATCACTTGATGTTTTAAAAATTCAACGTTATATTTCACTTTCTTAGTTAAAACAAATGTTATTTGAAAATGTATTCAATCAATGTACACATTCACAGTAGACCCCCCCCCCCAAAAAAAAACCAACAACAAGCAGAGCCGTTTTTATCATAGAGGTTACGTGCATAAACCCGTTCTTAAAATACGTAGTTTCTAAAAATAAGGAAACGAGGTATGTTTGGCAATGAGAAAACTATCCACCCAAGGTCAAGTGAGGTGGAAATAAGTCATTAAAGGCAATAAGAGGGCTTCAACAATGAGAAAAACCAATACTTTAATACCAAGAATTATAAACAATCATATAAAGGAAAAAATAAAACATACGTGACAACTGACAGCGGTTGCCTCATATGTAAATTTGTTTTTGAAACTATGACTGTGTTGGACTAGTCTGTTCCTCTGCTTTTGTTTTAATTAGGTGCCTAACTAGTGTTTAGAAAACCGTACATTACAAATTGAATATATGCAACCGTTTAACTTTGTTAAGTCTCTGTTAAAAACTATAAGTATTGCTATTTTTCTTTTATATCTGTCTATTATTGAATCGACCTCTTTTAACTAGATGATAGTTTGTACCCCTAGGATGTCAGTTTCTTTGATCTAGGTATCCTGATCATAGCAAATAATTATCAAAGGAACTTCATCAAGCCGATGACATTTAGAGTGACTATAATCAAATTAAATTAGCGATCTCATTAATTTGATTGATGTGAAAATTATAACCTAATGAAGCAATACACCGAATAAATGTATTTCACATCAGGACTTTTTTGTATGTCATTGCTTCAATTTAGTGGGCGAAACATAATCAATACTGAGTAAGCAAAGCTGACTACTTTTATAATGTTTCCGAAATACAGACAAGTTACGGACAGAACAGATTCAAACGTTACTTATTACAACTCGGGATTTAAAAAGATTAAATATGGTCAGTTACGTTACGGGATATTAACAAAACTATCACCGCTTTGAATTACTTTTTTGTTGTTGGCTGTGGTGTTAACCGTTTTTCTTTGGCTTATAATTTGTCATTCATCCTGTGGTATTCTCTGTCCCCTGTAAGATAAAGACAGTTGTAACGTCTTTTCAAAAGGAATCAAAATGTTGAGAAATCTGTTGCATGGCCAATATTTAAGTTAATATCTTAAAACTAGCTTTAAAAAGTACACTTTGAATCACTTTTTTTATGATTATAAAAGAAAAGGGTAAAATAACAAAAATTATAAAATTCAAGGAAAATTAAAAACTGAAAAAGTTCCTGGTTGGATGTCGAAATCAAAGACTGCAAACTAATGACAAACAAATGACGTATGCTCAAATTGGTACAATCATTTCCTTTTGTAGAAAATAGTGGATAAAACCTGGATTCATGGCTATCTTCACCTATTACTTGTATTAAAGTCGCATAACAAATCATTATATTGACAACTATTTGTGAACAAAACAGATATAAGTAAACATGTAAAAAAAATGAGGTCCTGCTGTAAACATTGTGTAATGTTCTTAATCGCTTTAAAGCAAACAACTTTGTCTACAAAGAAAAACATAATGACAAATGTACAACGCACTTAGGAAAATTACACTCAAAAATAAGAGAAAACAAATACATCCCCCCCCCAAAAAAAAAAACAAACAAAAAAAAAACAAAAAAAAAACACGTGATATTTTTTGTATTAATAAATCAAAAATTTAATTTTTTATTAAAGTAGACCTATCATGCACATGTCAACTATCTAGTTTCAAAGAATTCAGCGATACCTCACTACGTGGTGTTCTATTCCTTACCAACTTTTATTGTAATATGACATTTTGATTTCTACAACAAAAAACTTAATATGATTTATTCTGGCTTGCACGAATTGAAATTAGGATGTTTATGAAAATGCCGAACTACTTTTCTTGAGAGTGCTGAAGTTATCATAGCTAAAGCTGACAAAATAAAGGTTAAATTTCTCTATATACACCTGGTAATAAAGAACAACATTAACTGTATCAACTGTTGCATATAAAATAATGTTAATTTATCATCAGTTTTGATATTTTTTTCTGATATGTTTTAACCACCATGTAAATGATTCAATCGAAGATGATGTCTTCAGTATCATTTCGTGTTGAGTTGAACACTAACAAAATAAGACACCGTCAGGTATCCAAAAGATTTGATGTACGCTAATTTCCACTTATTTAAAATGTACTCTTTTTATCAATGTTTTTCAACTTAATCTTGTTTTCCTTAGATAATATTCATGAGGTTTTAATGAATATGTTTGCATTATTTCAGTACTGTTGTCTCTAATTTTGGATTTTTATTAACTCCTTATGATTTGTGGTTTTCCATTACATTGTTTTCATATCACTAAACTTTCGATCATTGCGGTGATTTCATGTAGATGCATATGACTTCATATAAAGTTAAGATTATTAACACTAAGCTGTTTCCGGAGACGTTTTAAACGTCAAGATAAATCTTTAAATATCCATTAATTAAAAATCATTTCGACTGAGAGCTCAATGACCTAGTCAATAATATGAACAAAAAGATTGTTATGTTTTCTATTGCTAAGATATAGAATGACAGACCTGATAAACGTTATACTCGCGAGATCTGAAAATTAATTTAAAAGTATGAAAGGAGATAATAAAGGGATTACTTCTGCTGAGATGAAGTTGCTGTTTTAAGATAAGATATTAGAAAAGACGTCAATAAATGATCAAAATATTAGTCGTCTCTATATGCAGACATTAATATAACCTTCTCTTGTCAGTCTTCTTAATTGGTATATATTATAAAAGAGGGGCGAAAGATACCAGAGGGACATTCAAACTCATAGATTGAAAACAAACTGACAACGCCATGGCTTAAAAAAACAAACGACAAACAAACAATAATAGAAAGAGTAAAGGTCAACTAAACGAAAACACATAGAAGACAAAACATTTTTTAGTAAAAAATGAATAACAAGATCCGATATAAGTTGCCAAATATTGGATTCTTGAGCTTTTTGTTTTTTACAAAACCAACTACAGGTTTGTACTATTACATAGAAGATATGGTACCAAATGAGACCAAATGACACAAACTGTATTTATTATAAAATATATGATGACATCATTAGCATATACAGAACATCAACACGTGGACCACTTAATAAATAATCGTTGATATGAAATATAATTGTTATAGAAAGTGATTTGGAGCTTGATTCCGGGTCCTATTAATTATTTACTTGTATTAATATGTAAATACCAGTTTGTGAACATTATTTTAACTGAATTTGATTAATAAATTTGTTTACACTTAAGAAAATAACACTTCCTCATAGTATCTGTCTCCATCACGATTTAACGTATACATGTCATAACTCACCTGCAGTTTTTATATATATCAATGGCTTGCAAATATACGACTTTGAAAACCAGACAAAACAGAGGCGATGGCTTGGTATATTTGTTGAAGAGTTTATAGATAAATGTATTGCTAAAATGATGATTAATATTTGACTGTAGATCGTTCACTCTTTCGTTAGTCTTTGTCGTTGGAGACAATTTTATACCGTATCAAATGAAGTAACAGATTAATTAAGATTATTATCGCCTGTAGATGGTGGTCAAGTTATATTGAAAATAAAAGTAAAATCGCAAAACTACTGAACTCCGAGGAAAATTCAAAACTGAAAGTCTCTAATCAAATGGCAAAATCAAATGATAAAACACATCAAACTAAGGGACAACAACTGTTGGTTAGATGATAAAACAGTTCTAAATAATGACAATACATCAGGTTGAATTACCAATTCCTTTTCCTATTTGTTACATCGTTACAGAGTGATATTTACACTGACGCTCCCAATCCTTCTCATTTTGGATTTCATGCGATTCACTAAATTATTTTCGTACTCTGCGTTTTCTATTCTTTTCCTTTCTTAGCTGTTGTGTTTCTTTCAGTTTCAGTTTGTAACCCGGATTTGTTTTCTCTCAATCGGTTTATGACTTTTAAACAGTGGTGTACTACTATTGCCTTTTCTTTATCGACTTCAGAAATTGAACATCGGTAATCTTGTGCCGCATTAGTTTTCTGTTTTTTTATGAAACGTGTTAGAAATCAATTTTGTTTATTGTTCAACATGTGTAATAAATTATCAAAGTAATAAGAGCATGTTGCACAGGTCTAAACAGGTATTCCTTGACCAAGTTTGCAAGATACTCCTTATTATATAAGAAATACTGTTGCACCAATTTCAAAATGCACTCATACCAATCTTCCTATATCTACATAGTATTTAAACTATAAAAACAGATTCACAAAATACCAAAGTTATAAGACGATCAATGATATGTCCACTTAGTATCAAAGTAGTCAGATGATTAGTCCAAATATGTTTTAAGTTCCAGATAATTATCAATATAATAAGTAAAACTAAGACAAACTTTGTATAACGATCTTTAAAGACATGTTCATATAGTATCCCCAAGTTCATCCCCAGGGTTTGGTGGTGTTCGTGTTCAATGTTCAGTGTTTTGATGTCTCTTTTTTTGTGGTTACCGTTATCTGTTTTATTTTTTTACATATGAGTTTGAATGATTTGTTGTATATTAAGCCTGTCTTTTTAATAATCATATATCACTTTATTATGTACCACAATACCTTACTATGCAGCCATGACCATGAATTTTACCTTACCATGTATACTTTGTAACTGTTTTTCATATAAGGTTTTAAAGGTTGACTTTATTTACTTATTAAAATTAACTATAATATGTCAAGTCATTACAAGAATCTATGAAAAACGAGACAATTTCAGTTTCGAAATTATCAATTTCCCAAACCTTAGAAACAATAAAACAACTTCACCTGCTCATGTAATAATATTTTCAAACTCATTTGGTATTCTATCCTTGCAGCAGCTATTTAGATTTTTAAAACGTCCCCATTGTCTGAGCAGAAAGGTGATGAAAGGGGTATGTCAAAGAACGTATAATCTGTTTCTAAAAAGTTCATCGGAAGAAACTTTGACATTGTTAATTAGTATTCAGTATCAAGTTCACAAAAATATTGTATTCTTGTCTTTATTTTTTGGTAATTTGAATTGCCTATATGTCATTTTGTTTGTATTTTTTAAAATATTTGCTTGTTTTAATAGTATTTAAGATTATAACACAATGTTCACTGTTGTACCCCCTATTTATGACATGTTTACCTATTACGTCTGTTCTCAATATAAGGAAATTTTATGCGACTGTCATACATGTGAGAGTGTTAGCTGTACTTTAAAACCAGGTTTATCTACATAAAAACATCAAGTATCAAGTCAGGGATATAACAGTTGTTATTCATTTGTTTGATGTGCTTGACATTTAGATTTTGTCATTTGCCTTATGACTCTCCGTTTAGAATTTTTCTCGGAGTTCGTTATTCTTGGTATTTTACCTTTTAAATTGAAGATGTAAAGATATGATATAATTTGACGAAAAAGTCATCAGTTGTTAAAACAAATTAAGTTCTCTTATTGTAGAATGAATAAACAAAAAATAACAATATATACTAAAAATTTGTATTATAAAAATAGAACAGTTAATTCAATTGTCAAAAACCAAGAATATATCGTATATATAAAAAAGAAGATGTGGTTAGATTGCCAATGAGACAACTGTTCACAAGAGACCAAAATGACACACAAATTAACAACTATAGTTCACCGTACGGCCTTCAACAATGAGCACAGCCCATACCCATTGTCAGCTATAATAGGCCCCGATATAACAATGTAAAACAATCCAAACGAGAAAACTAACGGCCTTATTTGTATACAAAAAATCGTGCATTCTTTAGACATGTATTCTATAATTTTGTATTTGCAAATTTAAGAATGCGCTCACAATTTCAGTGCATTAGTTTCCGTTACTGATATGAAACAGTTTAGATGCAATAATGACACTTAAGCATTCATGTGTACGCTTGAAGAAGCTTAATCAAAAATCGAATAAAAATATATTATACAATGTGAATGAAGATATCAATTGTTCATTCTGATTGTCCATTAACCTTAGTTAAACTCATTTATAGCGGAAAAGGAAACAACCAAAATTAAATATTATAGTGAATATATATTTTCTCAACCTTATTAAAACGAGAAACATTAATACACATTCCTTGATTTGCATCATGAAAAAATCGATATAAAAGAATTACAATGATTAACAACAAATTTATAGAAGAAAAAGACATGTTGACGATTTGATTGACATCATTTTATAAGGTTATTGGATTTATATCTAAAAAAACAGTTGAACAGCATGCAAATAGTCATTAATTGTAAAACTCTGTAGTATGGTTTGAGATAAGACCCCCTGCTTCAACTAATAGAAACACAACATGAGAACGTTACCCGTATATCAACCAATGGATAGTGACCAAATCAAATTATGAGGAAGATTGAAGCATATGAATCATGAAAATATCCCGGACAGCACCATGTTATTAAAAACAATTGACTTAGTTCACTATGGCCCTTTTACATAAAATATAAATTTAATATTTACGTACTATTAAGATGTTGTTTTTTTTACGAAGGGAGACCTACATATTAAGTTCTGTTCTATTTTTTCCCTGGTTATAAATGTTCTCTCCATACACAATTGCATAACTGTGTTATCTTTATCACATTCCAATAGTCTGAATATACCTCTAGTATCTTTCGTCCCTCTTTAATGGAATATCACACCAATACAGCATTTCATATATAACATTGATATTGTTCTTTGACCTTAAGGAAAAAATACCAGTTTTAGCATTTTTTCATATTTATCAACGCACCCTTTATTACATTAGGCATGATTGTAACAAGTCAGAGAAATAACAGTTCTATTTCAGGCTTTTGAGATTTTGATTTTGTCATTTGTTTAAGGACCTTCTATTTTGAGTTTTCCTGGGAGTTCTATATTTGTTTTTGTTTTATCTAGTGGCTTTAATGATTTCATATATAACTTTATTTAAGACTGAATAAAAAGATGAAACCACAGTTTTATTTGAAATTTTTTCCAGCTGTTCCTTAATTGGCCGTCATTTTTTTTTTTTTTTTTTTTTATAAAAAAGCGAATTCACAACTCATTTATAATAACTATGATAGATACATCGGAAAACTTACGTTTCCATAATGATTTATACTGGAAAATATAAAAAATAAATATGTTTAAATTAATGCTAAATAATGATGTAAAATAGAACAGGTAAATTTGCCCTTTATTATTTTGCAAAAGGTGTGTCATCAATCGATGAATTTGATTGAGATTAAAAGTCAATGATACATGTACCCTTTTTGCTCTTTAAGATATGAAACTATCCTTTTTTTTGAAAATGTCAAATGATCCAGTAAAATATTCACCATTTCTGTTAATGAGTGTACCCAAAGAGTGTCCTTTTTAAAAAAGATAGTTTGGGGCCATGGCGGTCGAGTTATTCATCAGTTGAGAGCATTTATGTGTCGGCATTGAGCTCTGACCTTAGTTGATGTTGATTGCAAGTTATTCTGCCAAAAGTCGGTGTTTTCTGTGTGTGTATTATATGTTAAACCATTATAAAAAACTGGACGCAATAAAAAAGCCACATTTGATTCAAAGGCAACGGTAACAAGCGATCCATTCATCGCGTTATCTATTGATGTTATGGGTTTTAACAACCTTGACGTTTTTTTTTTAAAGAAAGTTTCTCATATAATTGAACTGTTAAAAACATTTAATTTTATTTCTAAGTTTACTCAACACTTTTACTCTAACTGTCTTTTGAATCGATATACGTAGCTTGTGTGCACTAATTAACTGTAACAAACTAATTCAATTTCAACAAAGTTATAATTCAGATTTGGATATTACAATCCTAATTTGTAAGTGGGTCAGGATCCCTAATAGACCTAGAGATGAGGAACTCAGATGACGTAATTAAAAAAAAATATTAGTCCGCCATACAATTGTGGATGCTGTGATTTTAAAAATGGACATAAATGAACAATAAGAACTGTTTTATAGAGCTGATGTGATGAGAAAAGAAAGATGTAGATTTGACCTGAAATAAATTATTAGAAAGGACAATTTTTTTATTGAATTTTATGATCAGAATTTTGGGATTATTTCAAGAGGAGAGTGACATTTTTCACCATCTTCCGGGGTCCAGCAATTTGCGAAAAAGGTAATCTCACTTGCCACCCCGAAAATTTAACCAGACATGTATAAATGTATCAGCTTCGATATGAGCCATCATACATGTTCAAGTAAACGATATGGACTGAGCAACGGAGGAAAACGTTACCATTACCGCCTATGGAGAATTAATTGTAAATGTATACCCAAGTATCATATGCATTTAGATAGTACATTATCAAGACTTATTGAAGTATATGACAAGACCTGCTTAAAAATTAAGAGTACCTATGCTTAATCAAACTAAAACAAAAAGCTGTAAGTAATTACGGCTATATAAAGTTCCATGATCTTGTAGATAGCTTTGAATTGTTTTGTTAACTGATGAATAGCATACAATTAACGGGACCAACTTTACGGTGCCGTATTGAGTATACCTTGTCGGCAAAGGCATATTGGATGAGCTAATCAGAATGACAATAGAGTGTTTGAGTGTGAACAGAATATTTATTCCGATTGTCAAGTATTATTTTGATTTAAAACACATTTGGCAAGAAAAGCTGCCATTTATCAACTGCAATATATGAATGTTCAAATAAAATAAATACATTTCTTTCAAATAGCATTTATCACAAGTACAATGCAAATAAGAATTAAGTTAGAAATGAAAGATCACTTTTCAATTTCTCCATTGTATCGATATCTTTACAAACTACACAAGCTGGTGTCAAGTGAAAAAGAAGATTATTGAATCGCATTGAATTCTATTTGACTTTATCATATGATAATGTGTAACAAAGTTTTCTGTAATATAACTTTTTCTAATTTTCATGCTATTTTCACATTTCCTGACCGGTGTGAGAAAAATATTTCTAATTTCTAGTGATAATTTGTTCTCAGCAAATGATTGGTTGAAATTTCATTTTGACGTTAAATATTCTTTGTTTCTTCTGAATTTTTCTATTGTGATGTCATGAAAAAGGCGACCATGCCTGATGACGTCACATAAATAGTACACAACTTTCTCCAAATCTTTGAAAAAGAAGGATACAAATTATTAGAGAAACAGATTCCACCACTATAACTCGTGTATTATGATATTTCCCCACTCTCGACAGATCAATTTTACTTTTTAAAAAGCTCGGCAAACTGTCTCGAGTGGAGAAATATCGTAACACACTTGTTGCAGTTGTGGAATCTATATGTATAATATGGATTACAGTTTCAAAACATTTTTCCTGCAAAATTCTCCTAAAGTAAAGCGAATAACCATGTATAATAATAACAAATAAGTACATGGCCCTGGCAAGATGAAGACCATGATACTTAACTGTACAAAAGAACTAAATAGTCTAGCAATGTTTTTTTTTGATAAACAAAACAAAAGAAATGTGAGAACCGATGAAACAATATTTTAAAATCACAATGCCCCACCAAGAAAGATGTCCCGCCAAGGTAAACACACGTTAATCAAAGCGAGACAGTTGTGGCCTGGTTGACAAAAATCGTGTCTCCTCAATTGCATGCGTTAACAGAAATGCCAAATTTTTAACTACCTTAAAAACTTGAATTAAAGCTGATAACCGCTTAGCACTAAAAGCCTAATAATAGGCAGCAAAATAACAAACCATATCCTGTTAACACAACGATAGCGTCCCAATTAATTAATTCTCAAATCCTATGCTTTTTTACCATGATTTATGATTATGGATGTATGAGATTTGAACTTCAGTTAAATACTTGAATCAATTATTGTGTATTTCTTTATGACGTAGGTAAGATATCTATAATATATGTTGTTTGTTGCTGTTTAGTTTTCATAAGGAACGATGGACCCGTCGTATTGTCATTACAGAATGAGTGTTGGTGTTTTATATCATCGGTTGTATCTCTTATAATGCTTAATTTTTATTCAATACTTTTCTTGTTATTGATACAATGTTGCTATATTTTGTTTTTTTGCAATACTAATTATTTGCAACAACAAACTTAATGTTTCTCGCACAAGCTGATAACAAGAAAAAAGTAAATTACGATTGGTAATTACAAAGCGTATTTATTGCGTGTTGTTTAAGATATGTATATTCCTTTGTGTTTAAAGCCTAAATTAGATTCTTTAAAAGTAACACAAATTGATGTCTTTTAAAATGATGTCAATACTTATGTCATGTTACATAAACTGAATATATCATTTAGATATCATCTTTTCATTTCAAATGTGGTATTAAGAACAAATACAAAATGAAACTAATAATAATCAAATGGATTATTAAAAAATATTTGAAAATTAAAAACATATGTGTTTGTCCAAGGACGAACTAGGTAAGGATAAACAAGAAACATGTAGATATCGTCATATTCCAACAATCAAAAGAATATGTATAAGAGAATCATATACAATTCAACCGAAAATATGTATACATGTACTATATTGTTGACAAAGCGAGACAAATGTAGACGCATTGGGGGAATAGTACAAATGTATATTGCATCAATTGGTATTTATAAAAGAATGTGTTGTGAATTTTTAAAATGTCATATGAACAAATCAAATTCTACATGTCCTTTTGTCGATGTAAGGAATACACATGTAAAATCAAACTGATAGACGTAGCATACAAGTTTTGTTTACCAAATGTAAACAAACACTATGTTTAGGTTGTTCTAACATTCAGCTATTTTTTTTGCTTTTTTGTAAAATTGTTTGTTTTAAGATTATGAAACAGTGATGACTGATGTACCCCTTTTTTTGACTATTTAATCATTATGTCTGTTTTGTTCACGCATCGTTGTAAATGTCACGGAATTTGAAAAAAACTGTTAAGAGCTATAAAACCACCATTTTCTTCATTTGAAAATGCTTGTACCAAGTCAGGAATATGAAAGTTGTTATCGATTCGTTTGATGAATGCTGTCATTTGTTTTTGCCATGTGATTAGGGACTGTCCGATTGAGTTTTCTTCTGAGTTCAGTATTTTTGTGATTTTCCTTTTTTTTAACTTGTTGATTTTTTTAGATTGTTCTCTACGAGAAATAAAGAGATGCTCAAGTAAAATTCAATACAATTCTTGGACGACAGGTAAAAAAGTTTTTCACTGAATTGGCTTGTCATGAGAAGTACAAGTTTGTTATTAAGGATGTACTTAGGTTGATTTTTGTCAGATGTAGGCATCCTTAGTAATATTCCATAGGATACAAGGTAAAATATTTTGCCCCATAACACCCATTTATTTTTTCATATAAGACTTAATAGCTCATAATAGGTTATTTAACAAAATTTAAGCTGATTCTTGTGTTTCTTTCTTTTTATTTAAGACTCAAATAATACCAATGCAAAAATAAGGTAAAAGCTCGAGTCAGCCTTGTCCCGCCATATTTTGAAAATCAAATATCTCGAAAAGGGGGTCCATGACCTATCAATGATTTCAGCTTATTTTGATCCTTAACTGATGTTCTTCTTACTTAAAGTATCAATTTTAAATTCTTTATTAATCTATAAGTATATCTTTAACTGCTAAGTATTGCTAAGTTTCTCATTTTGTCGTTATATTCATGGCATTATAAGTTTGTTTTCAACTTTTAGGTGTGATGTCCAATTGGTAGCTTTCTTATTGCAATGAACATGATGAAGTCAAGATGTTAATACAATCTCTATTTTTGTTATAAAATCACAAACACAGGATTAAGAAAAATCCCTTTGTCCTACGATTTTAACAACTATTGATATATATATATATGTTACAGTAAATAGGTGAAATTAGGAATTACATGTAATTACTAAACATTTCAGTAAATACCTGTAATTACTAGCCAATTTAGTAATTACATGTATTTACTAGTTGTTTCAGTGATTACTGGTAATCACTGATTTTTAATGTCATTTTTACAGCTATTTACTAACTTCATGTTTTTGTTTTAAAATTCAAAACATAATTCAAGATACCAAATAAAAAAGTAAAGGGTAGGGTATTTTAAGGGAGCTTACTTGGGGATGTTGGAATATAAGACACATCAAAAGTGCATACTCTTTAGTGTTTTATGAATTGAAACTGGAAAATGGTTGTTTTATAGGTTTTGAAACTCCGTAAATATATGCATGCAAGACAATGATATCAATTCAAAATTGATTTTCATAACTTTGTTAAACTAAAATCTCCATCGTGCACTGTGGTTTAAAACTTTAAAATCATTTTCTCCAAATATCCTGGATTTCTACCAAACTTGGACAGAAGCTTAATGCTTATGATCATAAGATAATATCCAAAAGTAAAGTTTGAGAAAAAATTCTTTTTTTCGTATATTACTTATAAAAAGACTAGTTTTTCCCCAGTTAACATTACATACACTCTGCAGTTAAAGTTTTTAAAACATTAGAATTTATAAACCATCCTGTATTTTTACCCAATTTTGACAAAAGCTTCTTACAGTGCTAGTCAAAAGATAGTATCTAGAGGAAAATTTTAATATTTTTTCCTCATTTTTGTTGAGCCTGCGATTAACAGCAAAAGAAGGCGATACTATTTGTTCTGCAAAACCCTTACAATTTTAATAGCTTAATACATCAATAACCCATCTCCAGCTAGGGGTTGAATTGAAGGTATTCAATGAGGTTCAAATATTCACTCGTAAGTGCACAACTCATCAACCTTGTTTCTCAGCTAATTTAACAAAATAGAACCAGATTGGCTGTTAACAGTGAATTCTAATTTCACTATATCATTTTTATTAATGATTTAACAACAAAAAAAAGATATTTATTTTTTTTATATCTAGAAGCTAATGACATAACTTTATCTTATCTTTATAAGGAAATAAGTCTAAATATTCTTCAAATTCAAAGTTTTCTTTAAAAAGTTAAAACATAATGCTTTGGGAGAATTTTCCATTTCTGATTTCCATGTCTGCTGAAATTGGTAAAAAATTATCTGTATAATAGTCAACTTTAACCATTTTGGATTAAAACTAAAGTTACTCTGATTTAACCAAATATTTGAAAGTCCATATTTATTCAATAGATTTTTTTTATACAAATCAACCATTCAAAATTTTAAGAGTACTAACTGATCTTCTAGTTAGTATTACCCTAACTTTTGATCATCTAACCATAATACAACATTGTTTTAGCAGTCAGTAAATAGGTGTAAAAATTCATTTTAAAATTAGTAATTACTGGTAATAACTGGGCCGTTTAAGGAATTACTTGTATTAACTAAGTGCATCGGGAATTACCTGTAATTCCTAAATTTTAGTAATTACATATAATTCCTAATTTCACCTATTTACTGTAACATATATATATAACATGTGTTATATACTGTGTAACATTGATTTTCGGTGTCAAGAAAATATCCGTCGACCGTACACCTTAATTCATAACAACCTTGATTCTGCCATCATTTTCTAAATTTACCCCCAATACACGATATGTATAGCTTATATTTACTCCCTGTGTTCAAATAAAGAAAATATATAACTTATGTACCACCGGTTTTCAGCTATACAACCTATATAACTTATTTTCACCCGGCGTTCAGATACTCAAAATGTATAACAAATGACATGAAATTACTATTCATGTTCAGATACACAAAATGAATAACCTATGAACATGAGTTTATACACGGTGTTCAGATGCACACATTCTTTGACCTATTATCATGGATTTACCTCCGGTGTACAAAATGTATAACCTCTGGACATGGATTTACTTTCAGTGTTCATATATACACCAACTGTTTAGCTTAATATGAGGCAGGCGTTACCTATGAAAAGGAACGACGTCCGTATCAATTACTTTTTTTTTCTAACATATGTTAATGCTTAAAAAGAAACGGAAATACCGTTATATTTGTCCTGTTGTTAAGAATACCAAAAGTCTAACGACAAACGAAACCGGTAGATGATTTCTGCTCAAATGCGGGAAAATAAAAAAAAGTTTGAAAAGAAAAAATAACGATTTTGAGTTCATTAGTACATTGGATATTATATATGTATTTAAAAAAAATATTGCTTTTTCTACTGTCATTATTAACAAGCATCTACGGTGTCTAGATATACTATATTTAACCTATGGACCTGTATTTACTCGCGATGTGCAGATATACAAAATGTATAACCTATTTACATGGAATAATTTCCCGGTGTTCAGATTCACAAATTGTTTAACCCATGAACATGAATATACTCCAGGTATGCATATACACAAAATGTATAAACTATGGACACGATTTCACTCCCGGGGGCATGAATTATTTGCATCTTTATAACTCAGCAAAGTTGCAAGCTCTCATACACAACAGCAATGATACAAACGCTATTGTTTATTATAAAGAACATTTATACCGGGATCTTTCAGATATGTAAAGGTTTTTTTAAGTTAATGCAGGACATGTTTTTTAACGTTTGATCAACAGTTAACCTAACGCTCAGCTGATTATAAATTAATATTGTTGTATTTATTTCTTGATATGTACTGCACTGGCATATCATAAAACAATTAGTTTATACGATAAAGAAAATTGATAAAAATTCCAGCCTACTGACCTTTCATACAAATCAAAAATAAAGTTCATAGCTTATGGCAGTTTATCTATGCTAAATAGGAAGAAAAAAGTAGCCACATATGATCACCATGCTTTTCTCATGTTCATACAAAGCGCTTGAAAACAATATAATGTATGTCTAAAAATCACACATAATTTCCTTTGATAAATCTGATCAATTATAAAGATTAATTACTTTATTTCCCTATAAGTTTATGAATATGGATCGAATAAAAACGTTTGAACGTATCAACGCCATGCTATAGAATATAAATATATAAACCTTGTAATATTCAGATTAGGTATAATGTTTTATAAGAAGTCGTCTAACGAAGCAGCTAATTAACAAGATTGCGTATTGACTTTTACACTTTTCCTCGCAACTTAAACAACATTATCGACAAGCCATCAATAATTACACTTATATGACTTTAATAGAGAGGTGATTGAACATATGTTGATTGAAACATATTTTTATCAGAGAAATTACTTTTTAGGGGACATTACATTTCAGATATTTTAATCTATTTCAAAAATAAACAAGAGCAATCCCTTTTAATTGCATATGATATATCAAAGATTGAAAAAAGTATAAATATATATCTATGTTGTTTTTCTATGAAACACATATTTCTAAGATCAAGAAAACTTACTTTAGTTTCGTCAATAATGTCTCGTAAAGCACTGATAAAATAGTCATCCATTCCTATAGTGGTTGATGATACGGAATGCAGTAAATACTTAGTCAATGCCTGTTTTATGTATGGAAATTGTTAACGCCTTTTTTCTATATTGATGTGTTAACCTTATGTTGCATTCAATCAATAAAAATCTATCATTTAATTAAACTGCAGTTAATACTTACCTTTTTACAAACTCATATAGTATTTCTTTTATATTTGTCTAAAAAATCAGTTTGTAAATTAGCATTATTTTCGTTAATTAAAACGGAAACCTTTGTAAGATTGTTAATTTCTTTCGCTATATGCGATTTTATTTGACCTCCGATTTGGCAATTGAATATGTATGATTTTTGTATCATGTTAGTCTTCTAATTTGTCGATATTCATAAAACTTTTGCTTTTATATATTCAACAACAAGGGTACTTAGCCCTCTATATACAGAAAAGCGACTCTGAAAATTATTAAATATCGATATTTCTTATAAAATATATCGATAAACAAAAACAATGACATTTTGTAAGTGCATTCTTTTAAAATGGTCATTTTCTGGCTCATTTCTCATGATTTTGCAACTTTAATGTTTTGCTTTTCGTTATGTACCTTTTCTTCTCGACAGCGAAATGATTTCGTGGACAAGATGTTAAATTTTCCCTTTTTGCAGCTGACAGTCGTAAATTTATCATACTTCTAGTTTAAACAGGAACTTATAAGAGAAAAAGAAAAGAAAAACACAGGAAAACGGACAGTCCTTTTTAAAATGACAAAACAAAAGCTGAAATACTTCTATCGAATAGAAACAACCGTCATATTCTAGCGTTGAACAGGCGCTTACCTATATATGGAGAATAAACACTTGTTTTATAACTAGTTAAACCTCCAACTCTTAAATTAAAACAATTGGTTGTATGTTGAATGCATCTTTTCCATAACATTTGAGATAGAAAGAATACAAAGTAAAATCACAAAAATACTGAACTTAGAGGAAAATCAATTCGGAAAGTCCATAATCACATGCGGAATTATATAACAATACGCATCAAAAACGAATGGACAAGAACTGTCATATTCTTGACTTAATTGGTACAGGCATTTTCAAATGTAGAAAATGGTGGATTACACCTAGTTTTATAGCGCTAGCCCTCTCACTTTGATGACATTTTCATCAAATTCCGTTATATTTATATTGATGCGTTAACTAATCAAACCCAAAAAATAAATAGTTAAAATATGGGTACATCAGTCATCATCGTATGATAATTTTAAAAGGAAGAATTTATAAGAACACAAAAACATCTATCTACAAATAGAGTTAATTTAACTAATTAACTAATTTAACTAATTACCCTTCCGGAGCGCCTGAGATCACCCCTAGTTTTTGGTGGGGTTCGTGTTGTTTATTCTTTAGTTTTCTATGTTGTGTCATGTGTACTATTGTTTTTCTGTTTGTCTTTTTCATTTTTAGCCATGGCGTTGTCAGTTTGTTTTAGATTTACGAGTTTGACTGTCCCTTTGGTATCTTTCGTCCCTGTTTTCTTTTACAATTGATGTGATGAAGTTGTTAATGAGATAACTCTTTATAACAGACAAAATGACAAAGAAGTCACCCTTAGATATTGACTAACATCAAGAAATAGCTAATGAGGGTTGGTTGAAAACACATTTTCTGTTCACACCATCGTATTATTAGTTTATTTTTAGACTTATGATATTGAATGTCTCATTTGTATCTTTTCCTTCTCAGTTATTGCATTCGAAAGCCTACACATAATCCAAAATGTTTGATTTCAGACGTCAACCAGCACATGTGACACCAAATAGAATATAATTATGCAAAAGACTAAATCAAATAATCGCTGACTTTGAATCAAATAGTATTTGCCATTAGAAAAATATGTTAAATCTTTTCGGAACGAAATGTAACAACCCAATCACTATTTATCTTTGACAATCGAAAAGTTCAAGTACTTAAGTTTAATTCATTCACCTGTATTTGACCAGTTCTTAGCTATTTTAAACAGTCTGAATTGGAACTGACCCAACGTCTTTGACATACTACACCAAATATCCCGACGCAACCAAGTCTAAACCACACTCGACATGTTTAAGATATCTCTTTCATATTTGCCTCTATTTATATTAATGCCTTCCCTTGACTATAAACTCGACAATGAATTACAAGTAATATGTAAGGAAGTGATTTGCCGTTTGGCGTTTCTATTTTAACGATCAATCAGCAGTTATCACATATATCAATCAGTCTCAAATCAGTCAAGTACCTGTCAGACTTAAAAGTCAGATTATTTGACTGATAGGACGAATCGAATTCTACTACGTTAGATGTTAAACTCGAACAAAATACGGAATCTTTATTTCGTTTCATTTAATTCAAATGGCGATAAAGACAACTACAATAGCAGAGAATAGTATCTCGACATTTAACTATAATCATTAATCAAAAATGTATTCATCTAAGGAGAATATGCAGATAAAAGTTAACTTAGATATAATTTATGAATAGTGATTGTAGATATATTGAGGTTATTTTTTTCACCGATTTAATTAAATCTTTCCGAACTGAAGAACAAAATGCACTATTCTTCAACAGAAAGAAGAATATGAATATCTAATTCCTTATATTATCCAAATTTTATATAAGAAAATAGAAACTTTGATACACGCGACTGCCATACAAGTGAGAGGTTTAGCGAGTGATAAAACCAAGTTTAATCCATCATATTCTATATTAGAAGATAAATGTACAAACTCAGGATATGACAGTTATTACCCTTTCGTTTGAAGTGTTTGTGCTTTTGATTTTGCAATTTGATAAAGGACTTTCCTCTTGTGAATTTAACGCCGAGTTGAATATTTTTGTGATGTTACGTTTACACTTTTTTTTTCGTATAGAGTATACATCCATGACACAAAAAACATTGAACATGTTGAATGCACAGCAAAACAACAAGGTCCAAATCGACAAAAAATGATATTCCCTAAAAATATTGAATCAACAGTACTAGTTATCTGACGATAACCGTGATGGTATTTACCCATGTTTCTTCCTTGTTGACACAGAATCATAGATTCAAATAATACCAATGCAAATATAAGGTAAAAGCTCGAGTCAGCTTTTCCCGCCATATTTTGAAACTGAAAAATCTCGAAAAGGAGCTCAATGACCTATCAATGATTCAGCTTGTTTTGATCTTAACTGATGTTCTTCTTTAAAGTATCAATTTTAAATTCTTGATTGATTTTTTTTCACCTAATTACATCTGTAACTGCTAAGAATTGATTTGAACAAATTCTACGAGTCCTTTTGTCGATGTATGTAATACACATTTAAAATCAAACTGATCGACGTAGCATGCAATTTTTGTTTACCAAAGTAAACAAACACTATGTATAGGTTGTTTACCAAAGTAAACAAACACTATGTATAGGTTGTTTACCATAGTAAACACACACTATGTATAGGTTGTTGTAACATTTAGCTTTTTTTTTGTTTTTTTGTAAAAAATATTTGTTTTAAGATTTTGACACAGTGATGACTGCTGTACCGGAATTTGATAAAACTGTCGTACAAGGGAGAGCGCTATAAATCCAGGTAAAATCTACATTTGAAACTGTGAATTATCATGGGTATCGTATTTTCTCAAAACAATCGTAGCTTCAACTACTCTCGTTAAAAGAGATACCAAGAAATTAGCAATGCATATGATTTGTTTTATAATTTTTACCATTGTGTCATTCAAGGCGTTCTTGGATATTAACAGATCTTAATAAGGATTATTTTATTATTCAAATAGAATTGACCGAACTTTTTTGTTAACTAGTATTTAAACACATATTTTATACATTCTGTTAGTAGTCTGGTTAATCTTTTACTCACAGAGTACCTATTCATTCCTCAATATCAGATCATGTATGAACACCAGCTTTTTTACACGACATATTGATTCCGTTCTCTTAGAACACTGTAAACTTTCTGAAATAAGATTTCTATTCAATATTTTAAAATGCAGTATTTTTAATTTTCTTTGGCTTCGTATGTCAAGCGTGTTATAAGGAACTATTCTTATATCCTTATATTCCGATTGGATTTTTATATATTTCAAACCAATGAACTCGCAGCAGATGATTTTTTGCAGCTAACTAAAGTTAAAGTAAAAATTTGTTTTGGATATTTGCCATCAAGGCAGTAATTAATGCAATATACCCATTCAACTATTACTGGTTCATAAAGTATATGATCAATACATAAGAATATATATGGAGTTGAATATGTAATATGGACCGACTTATTGGTAACCTTTTGATGTTGTCTTTTTTATGGTCGGTTTGTTGTCTGTTTGACATATTTCCCATTTCTACTCTCAATTTTAACAACGGAAAATAATATATACATTAGATGAATGTAATAGGAAAAAAGTAAAACTCAAATTAAACAATACAAATATTATAATCACACATAATTGTAAATTTGAAGACATATCTGTGATATGTATAAAACATAATGACATGTTAATAAAGATAAACTTTATTAAACTTTACTTTGCAAGCATTGTTGGATAATAGGCGATACGCTTTTGAAATAAGTTGCTGACTTGAAGAACCGATCATGAAGCACCGTCAAGGAACGTCTGCATACGTATCTAACAATTGATACGATATTCCCGGGCTTGTACTATCAAACATTATTTCCTTGCTAGAGGATGGTGGATCACGCGGAAGCTAACAAACCTGGAGTTCCAAATGATGTAGTTGAAATAATCCTTTCGTTAAGTTTTCGGACACAATCGCTAGTTAGTTTATCGTTACAGAATAAACCTTTTACAGATGATATCGGATATGTTCTAAATGGCGTAACTACAACCTCGGTCCCTTTCCACGAATGTGACCTACCGAATAAGACCAATAACTGAGTTTGTTATAACATGAGCAACACTACCAGTGCCCCATGTGGAGAATGATCTCATTACCTTTCCGGAGGTCCAGAAGGTTTCATGTTGCTTAGTCTTTATAAATATGAAGATGTGGTATGCTTGCTTATGATACAACTCTCCACAGGACACCAAATGACACATAAATTAACAACTTTTGGTAACTGTGAAACCATGTGTGTTGGATGGATTGGTTGTAATGTGTACACGTGTATAATGTATACATCGTAGTTTAGTATGACGTCAATTATTACTGTACTAGTATACATATTTTAAGGGGCCAGCTGAAGGACACTTACGGATGCGGGAGTTTCTCGCTACATTGAAGACCCATTGGTGGCCTTCGGTTGTTGTTTGCACTATGGCCGGGTTGTTGTCGCTTTGACACATTCCCCATTTCCTTTCTCAATTTTATGTCTGGTAATGAATCATCAGACGTGGCCTCTTTTTCATGGTTCATTAATTTAGAGTCGATGGGAATCAGGTATGCATCTGTGGTCTTTTGGACTACAGTATCTGAGTATATCCAAAAACCAACTTCAGGTGCTGTATGGTATGATATGTAATTAATTAAGGTACAGCAGGCGTTTTGTTTGTTTTTAATTCATCAACAACAAATTGCACTCTCGGCTGATAACATTGTTCTTTACTAGTAAGGATTATGGTTATGGTTAGGGTTAAGCATTCCAGTGAAAAGTCCCTATTTGATAATACCTGAAATCTAATGTTGTTTTCGTTGTAGCATTATTACATTAAAATAATTAACATTAATTTTTATTACATATAAATCATAAAATAATCAGCAATAAAATAAACAGGTATATATCAATGAGACTTAATTTTTTTTATCATATACATTATATCATGTACGATAGATAGAAAATGACGAAGAAAAATAACATACGAACAATGAAAGTTTTTATATTGCAGATCCTAAGTGGTTGGGTAGGCTAGCGCGTCGGTATAATGCTAAGCAATTTGATGCCACGATTCTCAGTAGCATAATAAACTCATCATAGATACCAGGACTAAATTTAAAGTACGAAGCTGAAGAGCATTAAGGACCAAAATTCCTAAAAAGGTTTGCCACATACAGCTGAAATAATCTATGCCTGAGGTAGAAAAGCCTTAGTTTTTCAAAAAATTCAAAAATGTGTACACAGTAAATTTTAAAATATAACCATATCAGTTAACAGGGAGGGACAAAAAATTTGCTTCTGCAAATTTACAGATACAAAATTGTTGGGTAAATGTTAAGGCGAATTATATATACTTATATACCTATATGGAGTTATTTCCTTTCAGAACGATAGGTCATTCTTTTTCAGAATCAACTCGGACGATACCATGTTTCAATGATATATGCTAAAAGGCATAAAATAATGACCTGTGTAAGGTCATTATTTTTCCCTGATAAACATGCAATCTATGATTACTTCAAAATTTTATTCGTCTAATAGTTTTTTGTTTGAAATTTATTTTTTAAAGTTCAATCGATGATAGGTGTAAAAGAAACCGTCATTGTAGTCCTGCATTTTAATTTTAGAAACAAATAACGTTAAGTTTTGTTGATTTATCGCTAAAATAAAGAAACCTGAATAGGTTGATTGGTTTTTGTTTGCTTGCTTAACGTCCAGTGGCAAATATTTCATGCATGTTTAGAACGATGCATACTGACCTACATGTATTTATATATACCTTTTACTATATCAAATGATCAACTAATAAGATAATCTTATATTCTATTGAATAACATTAACGTAACTAACAATGGGTCGGGTGCGGAGGGTATATACTTATATCCTGGTTATCTTTTAATAAATGTATTGCTATTTAAAAGACAATTTATCTGATTTTTTCATTCGATTCTTGTAAAATTGTTAAAAAAATAACCACTTTCCGCGATAGAAATAACATAACAAATAGAAAAAAAAACATACCCCCTCCCCCTTTTCCATAAGCTAAGTGGTACAATAAATAACTTACAACGTGTCTTGTATTTGTCATACACCGTATTCGGATGGAAACAATACATTTGTGTCTTACTTCATGCAGTTACAGTAATATTTTTATTGTGTATGGATAATAATTTTTAAAAGGTTTATATCTAAATTATTTAGTGAGTTTTATTTTACATTTTAAATGAGCCGCAGGGCGTATTAAAACCTGAACGCATTAGAAAGGAATATCCCACGTTAGTATTGTCGGTAAAATAGGATGCTAACTTTAACAAATCATTATAAAATTAATATTTTATGACGGTATATAAGTCAGATAATGCATATTTTAAGGTTTTTCTTGTCGTAGAACACACCTCGGGGTGTCAGGATTGTTTAAAGAATTATCTATAACAGAATGTATTTTAATCATTGTATCACCCTCAATGCTTCTAATTTGATGGATAAAATCTGTTGCAGAGATTTCACTGGTTCAGATACACTTTTACTTTACCTTCAAAAGGGTTCAACATCCCCAATACATAATAATCAAATGAACAAATGTTAAATATTTCAGATAACAGATATCCTTTATCAGTATGATTACAATAACATTCTTGAGATTAATACAATAAACCAGTCAAAACTGAACATCAAAGAGACACTTGGATATTAACAACTTTTTTTAAAACATGACATAGATTATGTAGCTATTTACAACAGAGACTGCAAGGATCTGCTTCAAATAAACATAGTAATGTGCGATTTTAACTGATACAACTCTAAATTTTCAAAGATGACGACAACTGAGATATTACAAAGCAAGTGGGTAGAAATACATTTCAAATACACAGCACTGAACGATCTACGCTGGTATATTATTTTTGATAATGGTAGAGAGGCTGCGTAGTTAAACATTTTTAATAAATAGCAGTTTGATTATGATTAAATAATAATAAAACCCTCGTATACTTTTTCATACATTGTCTCGTATATATACATATATCATCTAGCATTTAATTTTTGAGTACAGTTTCCGGAAAATTATAATATTTCTTCCGTAAACGAATTAATTAATTTTCTATCAAAAACTTCCTGCTTAAAATACCGACATTTCCAAACCAGTCATGACTTTAACAAATGGCTATAGGCTATTCACAGGTATTTATAAAAAACAAATCATCTGTAGTTTGAGGAACATAAAGATTACACAATTATTTAATTTCTTTACCTTCATTTTTAACAGTAACTAGTACCGTTATCAAGAGTCACATGAAGCGGTGACAGGTTAACTTTATATCACATAATTATGTCCATATTTAGCTCTTTTCATAATTTATTCATTTCATTATAATATAAACTTTTAGAACATAGAAATTGATTTAACAAGTTGGCAGTTTTATCTATAATACATTTAAATCTTATATTCTTACATTTTGCATGCATTCTGCTTTAAATACATGATATCCATTTGTAGATTATGTATTTTGATATTCAGACTCGTAATAAGCTTTATATATGCAAAACATAATTATTGAAATCAAAATAGATTAATTTCATTATATTGTTTATCATTAATCTTATAACCGAATTCTAAATTCTTCAATGTAAGGATATTTTTTTTAATGATCAGCTTCAAGAAGTTTTTTTTGTTGTTGTCTTTTTATCTTGCTCATCAAGAAAAAGAAATTTCAGAAACATGATCTTAATTCATTTTGGTAATACAATAATAAAAACTTAATGTATTGCAGATATTGCAGAAGTTTAAAAAGGTAGAAAAAACAAATTGCAACGAAACAATTTATATTTTAAAATAATGATCAGCACATTTCGATTTATAACATGCTAAACTCTTAATACACTCAATGTTTACCTTTGTCTCCCATATTCCATCAATTTAAAAAAAAAGTATACATTTTTTAATGTTTCTTTATAATTTCAATTCTTATTAATGTAACTAACATCATTTGTTTTTACTCGAGTTTTTTTAATTTTTCAAGTAAAATATTTAGCCATTCGGTTGGAAAAGCTTTCGTCAATTAAGAAAATTCCGAGATCAAGTTCTAGTTAAGCTTGAGCTTTTCTCAAATAAAATACGTGTTTCATCTTTAATGTCGTTTACACAGATGATATTGCTATTTATCCATTTTTATTTTTTAAATAAAAGACTTGCTTTATCTGAATGAACTGATTTCTCTTAATTACTTGATATCAAATTACCACTCGATGTTTTTATGCTTTTTGTTTATACTATATAAGAAAATAATCATACAGCTTATTCACTTCTGGAACCAGTTTTATACCCTAAATGTTAATATGAAAGATAAGGAAGTTCTTGGCGAATTTATCAAAATAAAACAATGATACAACTTTCCAGGTATTTAAATCTCCATAGATTAATTTTTTAATCCACCAAATTTTGATATTTTCAATGTTCTATTTATCTATATTATAATTTTTGATTTTAATCTACTGCATTGTCCTATATTAGTAATATATAAAGTTGAATTCTTTGATTTGTCGTTTTTACCCGATGACGGCTGACAAATTATTAGTGTCATTAATAGCTCTATTAAAAAAAAAGTATAATTTCGGGACAATGACACTCTCATTTGTCTAACATATTCAAAATACACTGAACTAGATATAGGAAGATGTGGTGTGAGTGCCAATGAGACAACTCCGCTCATTTAAAAACCGATTTTTTTTAAGGAGGCCTGATGCAGTTACTTAAAATCTTTGCGAAATAGATTTTCTTTAGATAAAAGATTGACCTTTTAATTAAAACTAATCATCTAATCCAGAAAATTGTAATCAAACATGTTTTGATCTCAAATACTTTAGCATTGAAGGGGTTGTAAAAATAAAATACTTTTAAGTAAACTTAAGGGAAGATTAAGGAGAATAAAATTGAGAATGGAAATGGGGAATGTGTCAAAGAGACAAAAACCCGACCAAATAAAAAAACAACAGCAGAAGGTCACTAACAGGTCTTCAATGTAGCGAGAATTCCCGCACCCGTAGGTGTCCTTCAGCTGGCACCTAAAAATACGCATAATAGTACAATGATAATGGACGTCATACTAAACTCCGAATTATACACAAAAAACTAAAATTTAAAATCATACAAGACTAACAAAGGCCAGAGGCTCCTGACTTGGGACAGGCGCAAAATTGCGGCGGGGTTAAACATGCTTATGAGATCTCAACCCTCCCCCTATACCTCTAGCCAATGTAGAAAAGTAAAAGAATAACAATACGCACATTAAAATTCAATTGAAAAGAAGTCCGAGTCCGATGTCAAAAGATGTAACAAAAGAAAATAAATAAAATGACAATAATACATAAATAACAACAGACTACTAGCAGTTAACTGACATGCCAGCTCCAGACCTCAATTAAACTGATTGAAAGATTATGCGTTCATCATATGAATATCAGGTACAATCCCTCCCGTTAGGGGTTTAGTATCATACTATCATAAAATATATGAGAAGATATATATGAAACATGTATTTCTGAGTATATATAGTCTCGTGGTGTTGCATTCTGTCGATATAAAGTACTTATATTTTGACATTGCACAATGTTCTGCCTTTCCCAGACTTAACATTTTTACACGAAATCTCGAAGATGTGCACTTGTTGATACTTTAGCCTAAAAGAACATGATTTATTTATCAGCTATTATTTACTACAGTAAATGTTAAAGTAAAAAGTGTAACTGTATCAAAAACTTGACTTGTACATGTTGTTTTTATTATTATTAAAATTCATTTGTGTCATTCATCCAGTATTTCCGTATATAAATGTTATCATGTGATGTCGATTGTTTTTGTGACATGTGATTTTAATTGTTTAAATGAAACAAATATATAATTTTGAGTATTTGCTTTTGCAATTGTTTTGAAATAGTGAAAGTAATTTGTATAGAAAATATAAGTATGTCCGCATTAGATAAAATTTCCTGTTATTAGTTTCACATATTTTAAACTTTTGAGGTTTGTCTGCATGTTTTTTTTTTTCAAATCTAATTAGTTGATTCTTTTCCGACGTTAATGGTTTTATTTTATACCTCGATCTGATGATGACTGTTTCTATTCTGATACATGGATCTGATGATGACTGTTTCTATTCTGATACATAGATCTGATGATTACTGTTTCTATTCTGATACATGGATCTGATGATTACTGTTTCTATTCTGATACATGGATCTGATGATTACTGTTTCTATTCTGATACATGGATCTGATTATTACTATTTCTATTCTGATACATGGCTCTGATGATGACTGTTTCTATTCTGATACATGGATCTGATGATTACTGTTTCTATTCTGATACATGGATCTGATGATTACTGTTTCTATTCTGATACATGGATCTGATGATTACTGTTTCTATTCTGATACATGGATCTGATGATTACTGTTTCTATTCTGATACATGGATCTGATGATTACTGTTTCCATTCTGATACCTCGATCTGATGATGACTGTTTCAATTCTGATACCTCGCTCTGATGATTACTGTTTCTATTCTGATACATGGATCTGATGATTACTGTTTCTATTCTGATACCTCGCTCTGATGATTACTGTTTCTATTCTGTTACATGGATCTGATGATTACTGTTTCTATTCTGATACATGGATCTGATGATTACTGTTTCTTTTCTGATACATGGCTCTGATGATAACTGTTTCTATTCTGATACATGGATCTGATGATTACTGTTTCTATTCTGATACATGGATCTGATGATTACTGTTTCTATTCTGATACATGGATCTGATGATGACTGTTTCTATTTTGATACATGGATCTGATGATTACTGTTTCTATTCTGTTACATGGATCTGATGATTACTGTTTCTATTCTGATACATGGATCTGATGATTACTGTTTCTATTCTGATACATGGATCTGATGATTACTGTTTCTATTCTGATACATGGATCTGATGATTACTGTTTCTATTCTGATACATGGATCTGATGATGACTGTTTCTATTCTGATACATGGATCTGATCATGACTGTTTCTATTTTACAGATATTTACAAATAATGATTTGGACGAAAAGTATCTTGAAAATGATGTAAAATTAAAAAACCAAAAGCGCAATTTGAAGATCTGGATACAATATTTCTTTCATTTAATTATTAATTGAAGCCAGTGACTTTTTATTTGTTAATTTGCAGATTTTGTTGGTGAAAATATCAGATTGAGCGATCGGGACCCCCCCCCCCCCCAAAAAAAAAAAACAAACCAAAACAACAAAAAAAACCCCCACAAAACACACAATTTCTTTACAAAACAAAAAGATATGTCAAAAATATTACAACTATTTTCAATACAAAACAATATGATTTTTCCTAAATTTTAGTTCCACAGATTATTTGCAGCTGTTTGAAACATGCAATGCACAAAAGTCCATATACTTATGACGTCTTAAATGGCATGTTTTTTTTACTTTATCGCCTTACTGCGTTGTAGAAACGCCCCACAAGAAGTAATAATTAATCGAATAAATACATATCATCACCGCATTTGTTTGTAAAAAGGGGGTATGTTCATGGAAAATCAAGAAATAATACAAACAAGGAAAAACAAGCACTCAAAAAATGTTTTTGGATATTTGTTCCTTTTGAATTGAAGTTTTTCCGGTTTAGACGATTCCATTGTTCATTTTATCTATGAGATAAAACATTTAGCAGAATTATGGAAAAGAACAAAAACAATCTCCTGGTTATGGGGTTTTAACAAAGGTATCTTTTCGCAATATAGTTGCAAAATTGTTTGCGTTAACAGTATTACATGTTTAGTTTTTATTGACTTCTTTTAAGCATAATGAACGGATACTTTTTTTTTTTTTTTCTATTTTTGTATATGTCTGAACATGCTGAAATTATGCATCAGATATCAGAAAAAAAGATACTATGTAGATATTCTGATTATTATTTAAGGGAAACTGGATATGCTAGGGTTTGGAGGATTGAAACAAGCGTGAATTGGCAAGTTTGTTCTGAGAATTAAAAATAACTATTTGCGGATTTAAAAAAAAACACCTAGATATGTCGAAACGGCACAAATGGTTCCGTCTTGAAAATTTGCAAAATCGGCAATTTCAATAACATATATGGACACAAAACATGATGGGTGTCTCACAACTCAAAATCTGAAGTCGTATAAAAAAAAACATCGTATAAATGTGATTTTTAACAATTTTCAAAGTCGTAAACTCGTAATTTCGGCAAAAATCAGCGAAACGGATTTAAACTTCAACATGATCTGTAGCACATAATGGTAAACTCAAATACTAAAAAATCATCTCAATAACTGAAGGCGTTTTGAAAAAGGCCGTATAATGGTTTGTTATAGAATGACGGAATGACGGAATTACAGACAAAGGGTAAAACAATATGGCACGGCCAACTTTGTTGCAGGTCAAAACATGGTTGAAATTATCAGACGATTAATCCTTGCCTAAATAAATTGAAGAAAAAAAATCGATATACAAAAGAATTTTTTGCAAAGTAAATCAGTGACAAAAATATTATAGCTCCACATTCATGGTTGAAATTATCAGACGATTTCAAATGGTGTACCGGTTTAAATCAAGCAGTGTGTAATGAAGTATTATAAATATATTTGCTCAAGACACATCAAAGTCAAGTTGAACCGTTTCAGACATTAAATGATGATTAAGTCTTAGATGCATATTTCGTTTTATTAGTTGTTATAGACTTTGAACTAGCTGTCAATAACTGCGAGTACTGTCAGACCTGTAGTTCGTTCTAATGTTGTTCTGTTACACCACTGTCCCAGGTTAGGAAAGGATTGGGACCCGCTATCATGTTTAACCCTGCTACATTCTATATGTGTCTGACTCAAGCCAATTTTTTTGTTTGTTATTGTTTATCAAATACGTTGTTTGCATTCTGTTGTACAGTTTTTTTTATTGTTTTGTTGAACCACAGTGCCAGGATAAGGTAGAGGGTTGGGACATTTAATTTTACACAAGTGCAACCTAAGAAGTAAAGCAAAATTGTCAAAATCTTTTATTTTGATATACTGATGACGAGCAATTTAGCTTGGTTACTATTTTGAATCAAAATTTAGGAGTGGGGACTGGACACACGATTTTTTTTCCATTCACATCCAAAAAGGTAATTATATAAAATAAGCTCTACAAAAGAGTTTTGTTCTATCCCTGTAACAGTTTAGTTTGGTTTTACTATATAATTGATTTTAGTCGCAATCCAAAGGTTCAAACTGCTCTTTGTACACTTTTTGTTTTTCTTAATCTTATGAAAACAGATATCAACATCCTCGGAGCCTCCTGTTACTCTCATCATTACTTTTAATTTATCGTAACATCTTTTTTTTACAGGAAGACATGAATCATTAAGTAACAATGATATTGGCTTCAATCGTTGAATATAGACATTCCTGAAATCATGGCACCTCTTTCTATAGAAGAGGAGAATTATGTCCGGTTAGCGTTGCTGTTAAAAGGAGTGACACCTAGAACAGTCCGTACTTATTATGACGTAGAGTTTCCACCTACCTCTCTACCCTCAACACTAAGTACAAGCTACAACACTCTTTTGGATTTGAAAATAAAGAGAATCATAAATCAGGCTCAGTGGAATCTGTTGTTTCCAAGAAATGGTACGTTTTAAGATTACTTCATAAATGGAAGAATTCATTTACATGCGGTTCACAAAATAAATTTACTAGTCAATGCTTAAACCCCCCAAAAAAAACCTTATTTATAAATGACATCCTCAATATTTTGTTATTACTTTTTTCTGTGAACATACTGTTGCTTAATTAAATTCATTTCTGTATTGATGGGCTAAAGGTACAAAAGATCAATGAAAACAGCAAACGACATGACTGAAACAAGTAACGTTTCAAAAGCGCATGCACCTTTACGAAAGTTCATTTTTCCTAGAATTTCAATTGGAAATTCTAAGTAGTAACATTTCTAAGATTATATTCATCACTATATCATATTTAAACTTAAATAGATCTAGAAATGATTAAGAATCGTAGCGATTAATTAAAATCTTAAAATAATGTGCTATGATCGTGTTCTGGAAAAAATATAAATAGACATAGGAACAGATCTGGAAATGTAGTTAAAGCAAATTATTTAACGGAACGAAAATTTAATGTTAATAGTCCTTTTCAATAAGCTTGTATTTTATCATCGTTCGATTGGATTTTATTTGGAACAAATTTGGGACATAAAATGTGTTTCATAGACTTTCACTCTTATAAACCAAATGGACCCGTTCTAACGGAAATACTTTACAGGGGCATACGCTCAGACAAGCTTTTGAAACAAATCTTTTCTTTTCAAGTACTTATAAAAGTGAAATTTTAAGAGAAAAAATATGTTGTTGTAAGCAGTTAGTTTGGCCCAAATTTGTCAAAATTAGCTACAAAAACATCACTGATGTTTTATACAGTTTTTATTGAGTAGTTCGACCTATTGTGAATCCGTATTCGTCTAATTTAGTTTAACACATTAACTGGAGATATGATCGCTCATACTAATCATGTTTAGCTATTAACAGGAAAACATATGTCAACATTGAAAGTGCAACAAGGCTTTAGCATTTAGTTGACTTATTCGATCCACAAAAAATATTTCTAATACAGGTAAAAAAGGATGAATAACTTTTTTAAACCTATAACAATAAATAAAACTGACTTTGTTAGACCCAAAATGAAATTAAACAGACGTAAAAAATTGTTACGACATGTGATCTCTATCTATTTATAATGATATTAATTTATGTATCGGATTAACAGAGCAAAATCAGATGTCTCTAGACTATAATACACACAGTGCTGTATATATTCTAAAGCAAATGTATAGATCTAATATTGTTGGGGGATATCTAGACGAATTATTTATACAGAATAAGTTCTCAGCCGTGTGTCATCATCACTGGCGATTCGTCCGAAAAATATATGTTGTAGATTTGTCACTGGTTCAGACGCACTTATAACTATAAATTATTTAGTTCATGTTTTGTTGAGTGTTCAAACTTTCAATTTTGAAAAACTAAGGTTTTTCTACTTCAGAAATAGATTACCCCTGCTAAATTTGGCAAAACTATTAGAAATTGTTGGTCCTCCATGCTCGTAAACTTCGTACTTTATTTGGCCTTTTAAACATTTTTTTATTCGAGCGTCACTAATGAGTCTTTTGTAGACGAACGCGCGACTGGCGTAAATATAAAAATTTAATCCAGGTATCTATGATGAGTTTATTTGATATGAGCGTCACTGAAGAGTCTTATGAAGACGAAACACGCGTCTGGCGTACTAAATTATAATCCTGGTACCTTTGATAACTATTTATTTACGACTTATTGTAAGTTGTTTATATGTTTTAGTATGTAACCAATTAAATAAGAGAAATCGACTCAAATCGGTGAAAACGAACTAGTCCATATCTTTAAAGATTTGGTTTTGAATTTTTGGTTGTACCTGTAGAAAATTGATTTCAAACAGATCGCTACATTCTTTTTTCAACATAGATGTAGTTAATCGCGTCCTGAAATTTAGATACGATATTTTTTACAATTATCGACTCTTTAAATATACTTATTATAAACGGTTACCAATGCCACATTGTAATTAAATCTTTAAATATCATTTCTATTGGTATTAATATTGATTTTGTTATCAGAAATTTAAAAGAAAACTGTATAATATTGCTATAAACATATGCATTTAGGGGTATCTTTGGATACATGTACCTATTTTTCTATGACTGTTTATGACATCATGTCTTCACAATCACTCTTTTTGCTGAGATTCGTGAAAAACACCCACAAAAGAACGTATAACATTTGATTTTAGTTTTTTGCTCACCATGATATACCATGTTTGTCCTGATTGTGAATAAATACATACAAACTCTAACAAAAAAAACCAACAAATTTAAAAAGCAGGGCCTCATATAAATGAGATTATAATTTATCATAGATATAACAGAAAATATATCTTCGCAATGTTCAAGAAGTATCAATTTTGTTGGTTTTTGTCAGTATTTTGATAATAAAATTTTATCTAAACATAGCTAGATCTAATATTGAAACTGGCAAGTTAATTACTGCAGCATAACACCTTTTTACATTGAAACTGGTGACTTAATTACTGCAGCATCACACATTTTAACATTGATTTTATGACTGTTAGATATATATTTCTCTTGCAAATGATATTACAGGGGTTCCAGATTCAAAAACATTTGATGTAACATTGATGATCTGTTTAATCAGAAACTTGACTTCTATCAGTCCACCAATCAATGGATTTGACAGTCTACCACTATCAGGAGAGACAACTCCAGGATCTGATCTAGCCAGGATAAAATGTTACAGGAATAAACTAGCTCATCATGATAGTAATAAAATAGACCCTGCTTATTTTAATACAGCATGGCGAGATATAGCAGATGTAAGTTTGTCTGTACATTAATAAAGGTAAAGTTATTAAACATGTAAGAAAATGATCCCATAAGTCATTGCAAAGCTCAAGTAAATCAATATTTAAGTAAAATTCTCTATTTTAATTTTTTACCAAGCAAACGAGTCGGAAGTTGCGCTGTCAGCAGAAGGCATTTCCTGGAAATTGTAATACATGTAGATGAAGTGAATCATTATTCATGTAATTAGGTAAAAAATAATAATTTGAAAGCCTGGCACAGTATATGACAGTTCTTGTCCATTCGTTTTTGATGCGTTTTGTTTTTTGATTTTGCCATGTGATTATGGACTTTCCAAATTGATATTTTTGTGATTTTACTTTTTACTTGACATCTGTGCACAATATTTGCTTAGTGCTTCAGATTAAAGGTTGCACTTTGATGACAAACAGAAAAAACCTGTTAAGGCATTTTCTGACCTCCCAAAACTTGAGAATGTAAGGGATTATTAGCAAATTACTTGTTAAAGTATTTCTTTGTAGAAAATCAAGGGGAGATACTTCACACCTTGAAAATGAAATTAAAGTTTTACAAATTTACATATAAAAGTAAATATTACTTACATCGAAATAACAATGACTTTATATTTAGTATTACCCTTGACCGCCGAAGAACTGACTTGATAAATAACTCTTCAAGGGGTAATCACTCTTTGTCATTATTCAAACAAACTGATGACAGTGGTTTGATCCTTATTTTAATCCATCATTCATTGTCAAGCACTTTATAAATGGTATGTTGTACTAATATATTCAATTGAAAATAAACTGTGCATTTGAATTATTATACTAATCAAATAGAATTTTTCTTAATTAGAAAATACATAAAAATGCATTGTGTATGTTTCTAGATAAGATATAGGTCCAACTACTACTGTACAATCATGAACTAAGGAAGATTACTCAAACTCAAATGAATTTGCCTAACTAAATATAGTTCAATGTTTTATTTTAAATTTACAAAAATGCACAATTTTGGCAACCTTTACACGTTAACCTTTCTGTGCTCTCACACTTTGAGAAAAAAATGTGAATGCATAATTAAATCTCACACATGCTAGTTTGAATATAGACCCTGATTCTGTCGGTTGATTGCATAAAACCTTCTTTTTTTTTATTTATCAACAAATCATATTTCACACCTAATTCTGATAAAACTAAATCCATTTGACTACATTTGTTGGATGTAACTAGTAAAATTAAAAAAAAAACGAATATTAAACGATTGATGTGAGGTACACAATGGTTTTCCTGATGTCTAAACAGGTAAATTTCAGCTGTCGTTTCCCTTGGTTGTGGTTTGTAAACTGGATTTATTATATCTCAATCGATTTATGACTTTTGAACAGGGGTATACTATTTTGGCCTTTATTTACAGATAGGTAAACTGAGTTTTTTGCAGTTAATTTTTACAGACATTTGGGTTTTTTTTGTTGACATTACACATTTGTTAACTTTCATGGATTGTTATGAAACTAGAGCAGACGCTTATCTTCAAGATAAGGGAAAAGCATCTTGAAAAAACGTTACACGTTTACACTTACAACAGATATCATAGGCAAAACACAGGGTTCCATGGAACATTGGAACTAGCAACCAAATCTTATAGACTTTTTAGGACTCTAGTCACGGAAATCACCAAAGAAGCAGTCAATGTTTCAGAGCAATTTGGGGCAAATAGTGACCAAGCATATAAACTTCTTTGTTTTTTCACAACTCATGAAATACTTAATTTGAAAACAAACAGTCACCATCATTGACATATAATGTAAAACAAATCACAACTTGTGTAGCCCATTGATAATGATTCCTTGTGAAAACTACTCCTCTGACATAGTTTGCTATGATAGATAGTTGATCATATTATACTGTCATTTTTCAACTATTTCTTTATTATTATTTTACCACAATAGCACCATGTAAAGCCTGTTGAATTAAAGCATCATTAACAAACTCAACATGTACTTTAAGATGAAATATATGTTCCTGTTGTGTACTTTATACTGTCTAACACATGTTATCCGTAGAATGTTGACAGTGGCGTTAAACAAAAATAAATTAATCAATCAATCACACACAGATACCTAGCATTTGAATTTGCAAGGCTTATTTAAATGAATATAAAATGATTATTGTACATAGACATTATTATGAATAATGATTTAATGATATATTACTGTATATAGAATATTTTATTTCTAGGCAGTACATCGACTAGGAGGGCAAACAATGTATCAAGAGTGTCAAGAATTAAAGGTGAAAATCTTAGATCAGTCTAATCAGGAAATTATGTTGGAAATCAAACAATCACTGGATGAGATGAATGAACTGAGACAAACAATGAACAATTTGGGAATGGAACAGTCTAAAGTGACAAAAAATATTACAGAATTACAAACTTCACACAGTACTTTACAAATAGAACACTCAACAGTAACTACAAGTCTTATAGAATTACAAACTTCCCACAGTACTTTACAGACTTCCCATAATACTTTACAATCTTCATACAGTACTTTACAAACAAAACACTCAACAGTGACAGCAAATCTTATTGAGTTACAAACTTCCCACAGTACTCTACAAACAGAACACTTAAAAGTGATGGAAAGTTTGAAAGACCCAGTACCATGGAACATCAGAGGTATTTTATACTTATTGATATAGATACAGGTAGAATATCAATTGACAAAGTACAAATTTATTCATTCCTCAATTTCTTATACATTTGTTCATGCTTGAATGTTATGTTTATCTGTTGAATAATTGTCAAAATTGTTAGAAGCCATGGAAAATGATTACTGGTTTACCTGAAATGTGAAAAAAAGGTCAGGCAGGCAGGAAAAAGGGTTTTCTTTCTTTTATTTTAGTGACATATCAGTTTGACTCTTCATAAAATGTTGTTAAATTGACAGCAAATTCTAGGTTCACATTCTATACTATGGTATAAGCTACAAAGTTGTATGTTCAAATAAAGGAAAGATAAATGAGCAATATTGACGCATTTTTATGACGTTCCCAGAAAATTTTAAAAAGGCAGAAACCAGAAAAACACTTTTTTTTCATATGCCAAAATTAAATAAAAAAACAAATTCACATGGGGGACAAGAACTGACCGTTTTAGGGATACAAATAATACGTTTTGCATGGCCAAAATCATTATCTGCTGAAATTAAGTATGGGGAGGCTAGAGTATTTTAATAATCATCACTTTTGTTTAGATCTATCATTGCAATTAAAAAACAACACGACATGGCATAACCAACAGACATGATATTTTTTAATAGAATTTAAGTTCACGAGCTGGAAAGTTTTTATCTTGTATGCAGAAATATTTATATAAACACATGGAAAAAAAACCACCTTGATTTTTTAAACTTGAAAAGTCAGCCTCTTATTTTGGATGGTATATGATAAAATATTTGTAAAATAATATTGAAACGTAGTTAGTGATAACATTGGCATTAAAACGAACAAAAATGTATGAAAAGAAAAAGTTTTATCAAACCAAAATTTTTAAATCAAAAACAAGTGTTTTTGTACAAAAAATGCATTTTACAATGTCAGACATTTCAAAATTAATCTTTAGATGATTGTTCAAATCATTGTTGATCGTTATACGTCAAAGAATAAGTACCTTGTGGGCAGCCTCCATTCAAACGGATAACCGCATCTTTACGTCTTCTGATTTCTGCCATAAGTTGACTAATTTAGTTCTAAATTGGGCTACGATCGGGTCAAGGTAGTTAAACCGAATTCCATTGGAACAATGGATCTTCCCCCACGATGCTTATTTCCAACTTTGGCGAGCTCTGCACTATATTGTATACGGGCAACTGTGTGTCTGTTCGTAGACAAAGTTTCCCGAAATGGTCTTATCGCACGATAACCAGTAGCGACGAGCCGATCTCAAACAGTTCTTGTTCCTGTATGAACAACACTCTCTTTTTAGGATTATATTGTTTGCAATGGGTTTCCTTCTGACCAACCTTCAGTACGCTTGATTTTCCCTAACAAATGTCATAGGGGTCTTCTAAATCTCGGAAGGTCTTTAACATCGTTGGTTGCCTGATTTTTATTCTCAAAACCACTTTTAGTGAAATGGTGATGACCAACACTACGTGCAATTGTCACAGCGACATACCTGCTTCTCTCTTGCTGATTATCTACCATCTTGCTACAGTTGTGAGTTGTGGATGACCAATTACAAGGTTTCAATCACATTACTTTATAAACTTGGTTATTTAAAGTGTTGGAAACAATGATGATAAAAACATCTGTTTTATTGTTTACGAGTACAGTAGCTTCATGTGCATCTAAGAACTAATCGAGTCGATATTCATTGATTAAACTCAGGTGATATTTAAATAATGTTTAATTAGTTCTATTTCAACAAATTATATAACATTAACATAAAGAGTGTTTTTTTTAATTTGAATTTCAATTTGGTGTTGCAATTCTTTTTTCCATGTGTATACTATTCGTAGTTTTTGATACGAAAGGTGGTTCAATTACTGATACATAGACTATAATTTTTTTGGCAACAGGATACTTTTAAAATTCAAATTGACCACAAACATATTTCACACACACCTGGTTTTCAACAACATTAACCCATGTTGCCGTAGTATAGTTTGGCAATGTCGCCATATTTGTCAGAAAACATAGTTTCATGACAATAAGTGCGTATAAGTCTATGAAGTTTTACCATGTGGTTTCAGACTTTTGGGTTGGTATTGGGGTAATTGTCCTAACCAGTAGGAAAATTAAACAAACAACAAGAGTTTTAAGTCTATGAATCTCTAAAAACTTGTACTAAAAGAGTCTGTACTAATAAAAGGAAAGGTTTTGATTGATTTTGGGAGTTATGACCCTAAATAATGGCAAAGAAACTATGCTTTTAATTTATTTCTTGAGCAATATTTGTTTTTTTTAAAATGCCGAATCTTATTGAGTATTTATATTAGATTTTCATCCCCGTTATTAGATTCGTCCACATTGAGGTCCAATGGGTTCATGCTTAAATGTTGTTTGATTCCATAAAATCAACTGCCTTATTTATATTTTTTGATATGTCATAATTATTTGTGTACTCATTTTTTCTAATTTTTGGCCTGGATTTCAAATGAGTTCAAATTAGGAAATGAATAGTCCCAAATAAAACTTTGTTTGATTTCAACCATAGTTTAAATCTTAAGATTGTTTGAAATGCGGAATCTAACCGAGTATTTAGATATTTGATTTTGGGCACAGTTATCAAATTGAAACTGATTAAAGTAGAAAATAAATGTTCCAAAATTAAACTTTGTTTTATTTCAACAAAAATTTTATTTTAACAAAAAATCAATTTAGATTTTGAATATTGGACCATATAAATTACAGGTAACTTTCCTATTTGAAATTTCTGAGTTAAACTATATTCATGATGTGTCCGGATGCTTTACTGTGTCAATTATTAAATCTCACAAACAATTAGAGCGTGGATGTTGTGTCCATATTTGGCGAACTGTTCAGGATTCAACCACTGCGGTCGCATCAAGCTGCACCCTGAGAAGCATATCATTGTTCTTATGAGTAATACGATATTCATATTTGGTATATCTGATCGAAGCAGGGACTACATGTCTGTGAAAGAGGGTGTTTCGGTCCTTTTTTTTAAGTTTCATTTGCTACTATTCAGTTTTCGTGCCGAGTTGTGTGTCTCAGTTGCTATAATCAACAGTTCAACTATATTTGTGTAGGAAATTATTGTAAGTTGTATATGTTCATCTGGTCGGGTTCATCTGACTTTTATATGTACATTTACATAACATGCATAATTTATGAATAGTACAATCTGTATCTAAAAAGCTTTCAGCTTAAATGCAATCATGATCAATTGTTCAGGTGAGACATTTCAGCCTTTTTATTCTTCCTATCATATTCCGGACAGAACTTTTTTCAGTTTTGTTTTCCAAAACAGTGTCAAATTCGATTATTTTTGTGGATATTATCATGTTCAGGTTTTCGTAAAAAGTATAAGGGTTCATCACCACAAATAAACAATTAGTCACAAATATCACCGAGGATGATAATTCAACTCAAGATAGAATAATTAAGGAGCCCCAATATCAAGTATTTTCACTTAAGTCATGTTTTGTGAATGAATTTACAGATAGCTTTATTTCCATAGTAATGATGAATAATAATCATTATAATATGTTAGTATCTTGATATTCAGTTCAATCTTAAAAGAATTATTTCTATAAAAATGTTGTCAAGATGAGAAGATGTAATATAATGGCCGATGAGACATAAAGCCACCAAAGGACAAACACGAATACAACCACATGTCAACATCCACCATTCATCAATGAATACATCTAATACTATGAAAGGTCCTTAGACATGTTAGATGAATAAAATGGGAACTAGCTATTTCGTATACACATGTATATATGTATATATATATTTTGTCTAAATAACAGCCCAACAATTTTTCATCTTTTTGTTTTCCCCTCTCCGGGATTCGAACTCATTCTACTGAGATATCAGGGCACCTAATAGCCTCGCACCCTAGTCGATATCGAGTTGGTGCCAGAATAAACTAGACAACTAGATATTGTAAACAAAAACGAATGATTTATACAAAAAAAATATTTTTATTAGCTACACTTAAATGTTTTTCAGAGCTGATAGAAAAACAAATAAAAGACTGGGAATGTAAAGATAAGATGTTTGTGTCAACAATAGCTAGTGATTATGTAATGGAATGTTTACAGTACAATAGTTGTGTGACGTTAACTGCTCCATCAGGAGTAGGAAAATCATTTATTGCAAGACACACAGCACTTCTATTAAAAAGGGAAGGATATAGAATAATACCAGTCTACACACCAACAGACATAAAAACTTATTATCAGCCTGGTAAACAGACAATCTTCATTGTAGATGATATTTGTGGAAATTTCATTGCCGACCAATATCAGATTGGTAACTGGAAACAATTGTTACCTGTGATTAACACAATTATTGCAGATAAATGTTGTAAGCTTATTGTATCATGTAGACTACAAGTCTATAAGGATGATAGATTTAATATATTGTTACCTTTTAAATCCTGTGAATGTAATTTAGTATCAAATAAGTTATGTCTTACATATGTAGAAAAAAATGCTATAGCAAAATCATATATTGGTTCAAGCTTAAACGATATTGACACATTATCACAAAAATTAGATTTTTTCCCACTTTTATGCTCTTTATATAAAGGGGGGAATAATGCAGATATTAAAGAATTTTTCAAAAATCCGTTTAATGTCTATCAGAATGAACTAGACAATTTAAGTCGCCATGGTGATGAAGGGATCTTAAGAATATGTAGCCTGGCTTTATGTGTTATATTTGATAACCAGCTAGAAGAAGAATGGTTCCAGGGTAAATTGACAAATGAACAAAAACATATTATACAAGACATATGTGATGCCTGTGAAATCAACAGAATTACATCAAAGACAAAGTTAAAAAAAGCACTTGATACCCTAGATGGTACATTTATCTGTACACAGAATGGTATTTATAAAACCGTACATGATAAATTGTTTGACTTCCTTGCTCATTACTTTGGCCAGAAAATGATTGGATGTTTAATAGATCATGGTGATAGTGATTTAGTACGTGAACGTTTCGTTTGGGAGAAATCACTTGATAACAAGAAAAGTAACATAGACTTTATTATCAAAATACCAGATGAGTATTTAGAATCATATTTAGAAAGGTTTATTAAGGATTGGGCAGCAGGAAAGGTGTCAGATGTATTAAGCAACATTAATATGGAGGATTCATTATTCAGACAACAGTTATTACAGTATTTACAACAACTAGACAATTTAGAACAAGTAGCATTAATCAATACAAAGGATACAGTGAGACCAAAGAAGAGCTATGAATCAGGTAATACTCCGCTGATACTTACCTGTTATTATGGTTATATTGATATGGTACAGTGGGTGTTACTTAATGATGTGAATGTTAATCAATGTAGAAATGATGGGGTAACTGGACTAATCATGGCAAGTCAGAAAGGATATACTGACATAGTAAAGTTACTGTTGAAGAATGACGCAAATATAGATCTTTGTGACAAAGATGGCTACAGTCCTCTTTGCAGGGCTAGTCAGGAAGGACATACTTATATTGTAACGTTACTGTTAGAGCAAAATCCTAATGTTGATCTATGTGACAAAGATTGCGTGAGTCCTCTGTGCTGGGCAAGTTTTGCAGGACATACTAATATAGTATTTTTTTTGTTAGAGAAAAATCCTAATGTTGATCTTTGTGACAAGGATGGAGTTAGTCCTCTGTGCTGGGCAAGTTATAAAAGACATGCTAATATTGTAAAGTTACTGTTAGGTAGAAATGTTAATGTTGATATATGTAACAAGGAAGGTTTTACTCCATTGATCACTGCATGTATCCACAACAACACCAGCATAGTACAGCTAATAATGAAACATAAACCAAACATTAATGCCCAGACATTTGACGGTGGTAATGCTTTACTTTTCAGTGCATTGAATGGAAACTTAGATATAACACGATTACTTTTAAAGAACAATGCTGACTGTAATATATGTTGCTATAGTAAACAGCTCATAATAGATAAAATTCAAGACCACCCAACAAAAACACTAGAAGCTGAAAAACAGTGTTATTTCGATTATTTATTAGAGAATGCGTCTCCACTTGTGACAGATTATGTCACTAAGAAGCCCATAGATTATGTTTTCGATTTAGAGGCTGGTTCATCTCCATTGCACATTGCGTGTTTTATGGGTAGGATAGATGTTGTCTGCTGTCTTCTGAACCACAATGCTAACATTAACATGACAAACGAAGATGGAACAACTCCATTGTTGTTTGCATGTGAAGTAGGACATAATATTATTGTATGTTTATTGTTAGATAAAGGAGCAGATACACAGATATGTAGACTTGATAGCAAATCCCCTTTACAGATTGCAGCAGACAATAAACATACATCTATAGTAATGATTATAACTGAACATTTGAATAAGACGGATAAACCTTCTTCCTGAATCTTGTTCTTTAATCAGTTTTTTTTTAATATATAAATCCCATGCATAAAGTAAATTGAAAAAGAACACAGACGAAAGGAAATGTTGAAATGTTTTCTTTGGAACTCTTGTGATTTGATGAAAATCATGCAGCAGATATCGAACATGTAGATTCTTATGACAAAAATAGACCATCCATCGTAATTATATCATTACGTTGTTGTTTTCACTTACATTGTTTTCTAACTTCACATTTTTCTATCTTTTTGAGGTTATCCGTTAGTTTTTGTCTTATGTAATTGTCAAGTTTAAAGTCTTTAAGACTGAATGTGTGATATTATGCTTACTGTGTTTATTATCATGTTATTTGATTGATGGTGTTGCTTGATAATCTTCTGAACCACGTTAAAGGCATATTTTCATATTGACATTTTATGATTTGTTTCTTTTTGCTATGTTGATTCCTGTTTTTCCTCTCTGAATTGATAACATTAAAATGAAAAGATAGCAGAATTTAATTCATAAATATAACCATATCAATGACAATTTATGTCAGAACAAAAGTGCTGGACACTGTGCTGGTGAATCCATCGAGAAATAAAAATTCCACAAGCAGTGGCATTGACCCAGTTGTTGCTAATAAACTGATCACAGATATTACGATTAAATTTTATACTTACGTTAGACGCGCGTTTCGTTTTCAAAAGAATCATCAGTGACGGTCGACTCTAAATAAGTTGAAAAGGGCCAATTAAAGTACACAGTTGAAGAACACCGAGGACCAAAACGTCTTATAGCTAAGGTAATATATGACTGAGGTAGAAAAGCCTTAGTATTTCAAAAATTCAAAAGTTTTGTAATCAGTCAATTTATAAATATGACCATATCAATGATATTTCATGTCACCACAGAAGTGCTGTCTACTGGGCGGGTGATACCCTCAGGGAATTAAAACTCCACCAGCAGTGGCATCGACCAAGTGGTTGCAAAATACCTCATCACAGATACTAGTCTTAAATTTTGTATTTTCGCCAGGCGCGCGTTTTGTCTCCAAAAAAGACCTTTCAGCGACGCTCGAATCAAAATAAGTTAAAAGAGCCAATTAAAGTAAAAAATTGAAGAGTATCGAGGACCAAAATTCGTAAAAGTTTTGCCAAATACAAAGTAACTAACATCTACAGACTATAAATTTATATTTTCTGTCATACAGAAAGAACCTATTTAATTTGGAATAACTAGCTAGAATAGATTAGATGGAACAAATGTGACACACTTACCTGGCTTTGTCAGCATATTTCTTTTGTATAAACTTTAATATATATCTCAGACGGTTAAAAAGCATGATATTCATATTGCAAACTTATTTTTAGAAATTCTAAAAGGTCAATTACCTGTCTTTTTTTAGGATCATGGTTAGTATTGAGAAGGGCAGTTGGTCGAGAGTTTGACGAGAGTTCTATAAGTTTTGGGATAGGCCACGTCATTTAATTTCTTGTTTTTCGGGGGTTTTTTAATCCGAAAAGTAAGTAACTTGACAATTTCAATAAATTTAAGGAGAAGCTTGAAAAGTAATGGCGAGCGATTATAATTGTTTTATTTAATATAAACTAATTGGTTTTGACAATATTGTATAATCATTTCAACTGCTTTAAGTTATCTACATTTAATTGTCATAGATGTTTCGCCTTCACTGCATATGACTTATAACTATCTACATGACAGATGTCTTGCAAGTAGCAGCAACTGCTAATCCGTCCAGAACACCTCTTACTGTTTGGGATTCATGCTGCTCGTAAATGTGTGTACATTTTAGATGTTTGTGTTATATCTTGGTTGTCTTTGTCATGATCATTGTTCCTATTGTTCATGAATGAGATGCGATATGAGTGCCTATGAAACAATTCTCAATCCAAATCATAATCGGGTTAGAACTACTCAGTATAATCTTAATGTAAGGGTACATTGCATGTGATATGAAGTATTTTTTTTGTAAAAAGCCCTTTTGAAAACAAAATAACACATATTGAAAGTACTTAAAGAACCTTTTCCGAAAGAACTACTAGTATTATACACAGATCTGGTATTTATGGTCATCACATCTCAAGAATTTTGTTATATTCCTTGCCTTTGATATATGTCTTTTTTATTTAAAAAAAATGTACCCCTCTTTATAAAACGTTTATTTTTAGATATGAACCCCCGTTTTAAATAAGAATCTAAACTTCCCTTTTTCTTTTCTTCAACAGTAAAATGACCCTTTGTCTATGGAACAGATCCTCATTCAAGGGATTATTGGGAAATAAATTTCAAATGTGTTAGGGTTAGGTTTAGGGTTAGGGTTAGGGTTAGGGTTAGGGTTAGGGTTAGGGTTAGGTTAGGGTTAGGGTTAGGGTTAGGGTTAGGGTTAGGGTTAGGGTTAGGGTTTAGGGTTAGGGTTAGGGTTAGGGTTAGGGTTAGGGTTAGGGTTAGGGTTAGGGTTAGGGTTAGGGGTTAGGGTTAGGGTTAGGGTTAGGGTTAGGGTTAGTGTTAGGGTTAGGGTTAGGGTTAGGGTTAGGGTTAGGGGTTAGGGTTAGGGTTAGGGTTAGGTGTTTTTTACTAGACTGCAACTGAGTTGCACTAAGGGAGATAATTTTTTTTAGTATAAACCTGGCTTATATGAAATGAACCCAGAAAATAAAATTCAAGTGACTTTGTTATATTTGCGCATGTGCATAAATTTTAGCGTAAAATGGCGATACGATTTTTGAGCTACATGACGTCATTGTACGTAACGATACATACATACATACATACATACATACATACATACATACATACATACATACATACATGCATACATGCATACATCTTGAACATACATACATACATACATACATACATACATACATACATACATACATACATACATACATACATACATACATACATACATACATACATACATACATACATACATACATACATACATACATACATACATACATACATACATACATACATACATACATACATACATACATACATACATACATACATACATACATACATACATACATACATACATACATACATACATACATACATATATACATACATACACACATATACATATGTACATACATATATACATACATACATACATACATACATACATACATACATTTCTCGTTTGAATTGTTTAACATTGTCTTATTGGGGCCTTTTATAGCTGACTATACGGTATGGGCTTTGCGCATTATGAAGGCCGTACGGTTACCTATAGTCGTTAAGGTTTGTGTCATTTTGGTCTTTTGTGGATAGTTGTCTCATTGGCAATAATACCACATCTTCTTTCTTATATAAATACATACATACATATATAAAAAAGAAGATGTGGTATGATTGCCAATGAGACAACTATCCACAATAGACCAAAATGAAACAGACATTAACAACTATAGGTCACCGTACATAATACTTGCATACAGACAGACAGACACACAGACTCAAAAACAGACAGACATACATTATCAATTTTATACATACAAACATGGACTTATATCTGCAGACGACATAAGCATAGCGACCTACGCATATACAGAGGCGATTAGCATGCGCACTCATGTTATTTGCATAATATATGTTATAAACATATGTAATCAAAGAGCAGAGCTACATTAAAAAATGGTTTATAAGATGTATGTGCATTATACATGTCTGAGGTCTTTAGGACATAAGGTGGTGTGGTGGTACGTGCAAGGCAAGCGGCTCATACACAGCTACCGTAATTAAGAAATGGGATGTACAGAGTCAACATTTTGAAAAGGTTGATGATATCTTTTCATAATGTATATTCTGCAGGTCTGAGTGACATTGTGTACTGATGGATTTACACAGAGTCACTGCGTATGCGCATTCATGTAATTTGGTTAGTATGATGTGTATTATGCCTTAAACGGTCCGAGTCAGGTATAAACATTGGATCGATTTTTTTACTTTTATTATAGATGTGTTCATGTGTCTGTGAAAACAAGAGTGAAACCAAATTCGTTAGCTGCATGACATTGAACGACGTAAAACAGTTCTTGGAACCTACACGCATACTCACATATACGCATATAAATATAGATTATAACTTGGCATTTTTCATTTCAGACCTCTTATCAGCCTTAGGTCATGACATCAGCCTAAGAGCCGGATGGACTGATAGAGGGTCTGATATGAAAAATTATACGTTGTTCTTTTTATCATAAACGTCAACAGAATACATACTAACAAAGACTATTCTGAAAATGCTTTTGTTGTAATATATGTTTTGCATTTTTTAATAGTATAATTTCTTTATACCTAATGATTTCTTTTTGTTAAACTTTGTTATGTTTTACACATACAAACGTACCATTTAGGTATATTTTCCGGAATTTACTAAATGACATCAAAATGTTATGCGATACGTTACAGCAACGCATGCGATAATAAGCCGAAGCAGTTGATTTAAAACAGAAGCAGTTGATATAAACAGTAGGCAGTTGATAACAGAAGTCATATCACACGGGTTAGGCAATTCTTCAAATTTGATAAATAAATATATGAACAAACTAGTTTTATCATGGGGTACACTTATACCATTTTTTTCTATAAGTATATGATAAACATACAAACATGCATGTAAAATGCACACCTAAAAAAAATGTATACCCATGTAAAAAAAACATACAAACAAAGACACATACAAACGTACGAACATATACACATACATACACACAGTCAGGAATTCGTCAAAACCATGCGAGACGCAACATCTAGTGTGATCTCATGATGTCATCAAAATTAAAATTTTGATATTATCATCTCGATCTTACGTATGATCATTGCCTTATGTTTTTATTGTACAGAATGCTAGTAGTTATATTATGCGTAATTATAAATCAATCATCCCTTTTAAAAATAGTGATCTCTAATCCTTCATTACGCACACGAGCCTGCGGACTGAATATCGGCGTTAACGTTGTGATGGCTGTAATGTGAACATTTGTAAAGCAGGAAAGGTCGTAGGAGATCATATCACCAAAATTTGCGGGGATATTGACTTCCGGTTATTGAGTTTCACTTCTCTACAAAAGTTTATTTCGTTCGGCAAAAAAACATCTTTGCAACTAGTGCTCATCTTAAAGGTAAATTTATTAAAGTAACACGTGTTCGCAATCGTGTATTTCCTTAGCTATTTTTTGCAACAGACACCAGAAACCAACTTATTTTTATTGTGTTTTTCTTTTGACAGACAGGTAGGGTAAGAATAAAAAAAATAGTTTGCCTTATCATTGTACAACAAACGATAACTAAGGTAACAGGCGTGCAGCAGGGACCCAAAGCGTTGTATTGATTTTACTAGCTTGAACGACCATTGTTATGATATTTACACCTGGTTTGAACCTATAACAGAATAAACTTAGTCTATAGGTTAAAATAGTCCGGGGTCAATAGGTATCAAAGGTACCAGGATTATAATTAAGTACGCCAGACGCGCGTTTCGTCTACATAAGACTCATCAGTGACGCTCATATCAAAATATTTATAAAGTCAAACAAGTACAAAGTTGAAGAGCATTGAGGATCCAAAATTCCAAAAAGTTGTGCCAAATACGGCTAAGGTAATCTATGCCTGGGATAAGAAAATCCTTCGTTTTTCGTAAAATTCAATGTTTTGTTAACAGGAAATTTATATAAAAAAAATCAATATGTTAAATATTAGCGTTTTGCTCCTAGATATATAGGGTAGCAGTCGGACAAAAATAGTGTTTTAACTTACGATTGTCCAAATAATGGATGTAGGAATCTAACCGGGTACCTTAGCTTTATAATAAGCAATCTCTTACATTTTTGGCACCCCTGCGTGATGCTCACAGAATATCAAACCCTTTAGGGTATTTTGCCAAATGATTTTCTGGCTATTGAAGTTGGTTTATTGGTTTTTTCCTGGCTTATTACTGGTCGAATTATTTTGAGAAGCCTTTGCATAATTAGTCATGGCCTTTTGAATTTCATTTGCAAGAGATTTTTATAAGATGAGGTTACTGTTCATGTAAAGGTATTAAGTTATTATTTAACCCTAACGTTATTTGATGGTTAGTTGGTTTGTTGACAATTCACATTAAAGGTACAGGTAAATTCAAGGTTAATAAAAACAAGTTCCAGTTAAGGTTAACGTTAAATTAAAGGTGTTTTTAACCTTAATGTTCATAGATGGTTAATTGATAGTTGAAAATGCAGATGAAAGCTTGCGGTAGCCTTGATGTTATTTCAATGATAGATAAGTTTAATGTGTAGGTTTAGGTTAAGGTTAATGTAAACATTAAGATTATAGTTGAAGTTAACATTTAGTTAAAGGTTAAATTGAAGTTATGTCAGAAGAATAAATAGTAGTTGAAAATTCAGATTAACGATTGAAATTTAGTTTTAAGATTGAGGTAGCCTTTAAGTTAATTGAAGGTTAAAACATGTCAAAGTTTCAGTTAAGGTTATTGTGTAAGTAAATGTTGAGGTTAAGGGTAAGGTATGCTTTTACCTCAAGGTTTATTGAGGATGCATTGATAGTTGCAATTTCAGATCACAGGTGGAAGTACACTTATGTCAACTAGTATTGATCTGTTGGTGTTTTGCTTATTTTGCAAAATCGTTTTCAATTCATTTTCGATCTATTTGTTGGACTGTCCCTCTGATATTGTTCGTCTCTCTTTTTTAAGGTTAATTGAAAATAAAAAAGAGTTAAGGTTTAGGTTAACATTAATGTTAATGTTAAGCTTAAGTTTAAGGTTAAAATGAAGGTATGTTTTAACCGTATTGTTTATAGTTGAGGTAGCTTAAATATTAATTCAAGGTAAGAGAAAGTGAAGGTTTATGTTTAGGTTACGGTTAAGGTTAAGGTTAAGGTTAAAGGTAAGAAAAAGGTGAAGGTTAATGTCAATTTTAGGGTATATCATGGTAGTTTAATTGTAAGGTTGATTGAAGGAAATATTCTTGGACGGTAAAGGATTAGGGTTGTGAATAAGGTCAACGGTAAACATTATTATTACAGTTAAGTTTAAGACAAGATTAAGCTTGAATTCAAAGTTTCATCTTTGCGCATGTACACCTGGTAAGGGTGCGTGTGCAAACTGACGAATTAAAGGAAGTTATGAGTAGAAAGGACACTTCTATACATTTTGTGTTATGGATTATAAATTACTTAAAACAGGTAAGTAACATTCGTTTGTTTTACAAATGGACGCAGGCTTTTGGTATTTATATTCACAAATTGAGACCAGATTTTGTGTGAATATGTTATGTTTTAATCACTTCTCAGTCGACATTTTGGATACATGGCGTAAGCTTTTCCAGCGAAATACTTTTATTATTTAACTGACTCCGACTTTTCGCTTGAGTATAGATAGATTATTTGGTCTCTGTGGGTGTTCATATTACCAGAATTAAATGTAGTTAACATTATGTTAAGGAATTCTGTACAATGCTTTTCAACCATGCATTCTGTACTAGGTTTTGTGTATTCCTTTATTTATTTTAGGCATGGCGTTGTCAGTTTATTTTCAGTTGATACCCTTTGGTATCTTTCGTCCTTTTTTAATCAGAAATGTGGAACTCGGAGTATCAATTTTTGAAATTATGATACAAGTAGTATGTACACGATGTATACACCTTGAGATGAATGTACTTAACTTAAATAACAGGCGTATAATAATGTACGTAAAGAGTCCAAGCACCGTGAAGACTATCTAAAATTTCTTATTTATACACTTGAATGAGTGCAGTAAAGGATTTATTCTGAAATTTGTAGATTTGCGAAGTTCAAATAGAAGAATATTAAAAATTGAAGATTATATAAATAGTAAATCAGATCGAGAAGGGTTTTTGGTAAGAAAGATTGACGACATAAAAGGTAAATATTAGTTATTCTGTTTATTTAGACCTTATGCGTAAACTGTTTTATTTTTCAGTGTGTTAATATGTTGTTTCATTGTAATCCTTGGATAGGTGTTTCAGAAAAGTAAAATTACGGAAGACTTGTGTATCTTCAAAAAGTAAAATCACAAAAATACTGAACTCAGAGGAAAATCAATTTGGAAAGTCCATAATCACATGGCAAAATCAAAAATCAAAACGCATCAAAAACGAATGGACAAGAACCGTCATATCCCTGACTTGGTACAGGCATTTTCAAATGTAGAAAATGGTGGATTAAACCTGGTTCTATAGCGCTAACCCTTTCACTTTAATAACAGTCTCATCAAATTCCGCTACATTTACATGATGCGTTAAATAAACAGTAACAATTAATAAAATAGTCAAAATATGGGTACATCAGTCATCATCGTATAACAATTTTAAAAGGAACAATTTAACAGGACACAAAAACATCTACTATCTACGAACACATGGATTGATTTGATTGTCTGACGTCAGAAACATTATATACGTCACATAAATTTGTCGTTCAATGTGTATACAAACAATTTTAAAATTTACATAGGCAATGTACGCATACAGGGTTAAAAAATCAAAAGTATGTAAGAATAAATTACAGAAATAGACCGAGATTCAAACTAGTCCAAAAGTTATACATAGAATTTATGAGAATCCAAAACTTTTAAAAGGAACAATTTAACAGGACACTAAAACATCTACTATCTACGAACACATGGATTGATTTGAGTGTCTGACGTCAGAAAAATTATATACGTCACATAAATTTGTCGTTCAATGTGCATACAAACAATTTTAAAATTTACATAGGCAATGTACGCATACAGGGTTAAAAATCAAAAGTAAGTAAGAATAAATTACAGTAATATATACCAATTTATATTCATTTGCGGTACCTTTAACCTTTGTATTTCAAGTTTTCTGTTCTTGATTTGATCTTTAAAAAAGTGTTTTTATTTATTTTAATATGCATTAAATTCATAAAAATTCGGTTAAATTTTGTTTCTTCATACTTTGATAAAAATTTTGAAAATGATAAATTGCAAATTATACACGTTCTGTAGTATAAGTATTCAACTATTTGTGATAAAAATATTTTCTAAAATGATTTCTTTTTCGAAAAAAAATAAAGTTTACTAACAAACTATTTATTAATATTATGTTTGACCTAATCAATCAATCATCGTTATGTAGTTTAATTTTTTTTAGCTGTTTGATGTGTTTATTTGTCGTTTACCGTTTATTCGAGTTTCTTTGGAATTCAAGAAAATGTTGGTAAGTTCAAACTTTTTATGCTAAATGATTTTATTTTTCTTGTCGACTTCAAAACTATATGGTAGCGGTTTGAACATGTATATGACATTAAAGTGGTATTGGGGTATTTCGCCATCTTAGATTGTAAAAAATCAGTGAACCTTATGTCTAGTGTCTGTTAAAAAAGTTAAAAAAAATATCTTACAAAAATGCAAATAACTAAATAAACACTGTCATTTGAAAAAAAAATTCGCAATTAATTTTGGTTTAAAAAAAATGCCATTTGAATGGGAGTTTACTGTGGAAAAGTGCATCTTCTGAAGAAATCTACATGGAATTTTCCTATTTCGTATTTAACCGGGAATAAAACGTATGTTGACTTTATTCCTTATTTTGATATTCTCAATTTTGTGCCTTTTATTTTACTATTCTATCAAGTAGTATAGCTTCTAATTGCATACTGATGTTATTATCCGTCTAAGCCATACACAATGTGCCACAACCTGTAGCTTGATAAATTACATGATGACCTATCGTTTTAGTATAGTTTGGAACAGATATTACTATTCAATAGGTTTTTGCAAAATGAGCGAATTCTATCCTTTCATTTGAGACTCGCGTACCGCCTGAAGGAATACAATACGTTTTTTTTTTTGTGTTGATTATTCATTTCTTGAATTTTGGTTATCATGCAATTGCAAACAAAATCGATATTTCAATTGCAATAATCTGCTCCTTTCTATCACACAATTGCCTTTTTCGTATAGAGTCGACTTTATAAACGATCCTTTTTAATAAAATAGAAGACACAAAATTGCTTCAGATCTTTAATATTAATATCACGCTATCAAGATATATTTCTTTCAGTTGATTTATAACTCATCATTTATCCAAATCAAGAATACCAGAAATTACAACAGTTATGGCCTGATTCCTACCTTGATGTATTTTAATGTATCGAAAATGACCTCAAACCTTTCACCGACTGCTTATTATCACCGATGAATAACGTGTTTGTTTGCCTTTAACTTACAGCAAACTTCAAACTGAAACTATACCTATTATTTTAATATTTTATTTAACCCTCACATTTACTTCTAACATAAATTATTAACCTTAATAGTTAATTCAAACCTTTAACTTTAACCGTTCTAGTAAATGGTAACCTTAATCTTTAAACTTATCATTATAAAGTGACATAAAAACCCATAGCTTTTACAATTCACTAGAATCATAACTTAAAGTAATTTGTTATATTCGCACCATTAAGCTACAGTTTAACAGTAAGATGTTCTTTCCATCATTGCAGGATCGATGCATCTAGTGACGACAAATCCTTGGGAAGGCTAGTAAACGATGACGAGAATGATAGTAACTCTATTGTTAAGAGAATAATGGTCGGTGGTCTTCCCTATCTTTGTTTCTATGCTACAAGAACAATCAGCGAAGGTGAAGAAGTAACATTCACATACTTTCAAGGAGAATATGACCAGTTTCCTTGGCGGTTAAAGGTAAGTACTATTTACTTCAGGATTTGTTAATGACAAATGTGTGAATGCACACAGATATCGAGTCTAGTTCAAGTTTAAAGGTTAAAATTGAAGGTTAAGGTGATAGTTTTATTAAAAGGTTAAGGTAAAATCCAAACGTTAAGGTTATAATGAATGTTATCTAAAGGTTGCTGTTGACATTCAAATTATGTATGCGCATGTACAGTTCACAGAACGCTTCTGTTGATGCTTAGTTGATCGTCGGATAAGTGTTTATCTTGTGATTGATATATACAATGTAATACCATTGTGGAGAAATTTTCATAAAAGGTAAGCATTTACTCCTTTATATCAGAATCATTCTAAGAATTGTTTAAAACGACGCCTTCGTCCGTTGATTTGATTGAGCACACACAGTCAATCTGATGAAAACTAAAGATTAATCCTTGAAGTTTAATGTACGAAATCATTCCATTACAATGTTTGATTTTTATTATTTCTGAAACCAATACATCAGTATACATTTACATATGCATATCATATCGTGGTCAATTATCACCCTTATATTTATAAAAACACTTTTCGTAAATATAAAAAAAAGGAAGTTGTGGTTTGATTATTAATGGGAAAAATCTCCACTGGTGACCAAAATGAAACAGTAATAAACAACTATAGGTCACCGTACGGTTTTCGACAATGAGCAAAGCCCATGCCGTGTAGTACGCTATAAAAGATCCCGAAATGACAATGTAAAACAATTCAAACGTGAAAACTAACGGTCTTATATATGTACAAAAAATAAACGTACCACATTAACAAACAACAACCACTGAATTACATGCTCTTGACTTAGGACAGGCACTTACATACAGAATCGGGTGGAGTTAAACATGTTAACGGGATCCCATTCCTCCCTCAAACCTGGGACAGTGGTATAACATTACAACATATGAAAAACCTATACAAATCACTAATAATAGGCGTAAATCATCAGATGGACAAAAATTCAAGTGGACTACAACACCGCACTAGAAACTTTTTTCTCTCTATCCATAAAAATCAGTCAGGAGTGACACAATTTTCCTAACTTGCTCTCACCCTTACTTTTTATTTTGTCTTAATTTGGTGTGTTGTATATGTTAGCGGCAATAAGTGAAATTAGGCATTAAGCTTAAATCCTAGGCAATAAGCTAACGCCTAGGCATTCAGTTACTGCCTGAAATTTTCTGGCATTAAGCTTATTTCCTGAAATTTGATGATGATTATTCATTCTATTGCCGAACATAATTTTAGGCAAAAAGTAAACTCTGGAATGTATGCATAATTAGTGATTTCTTCTTCATATAAAGTCGTTTGTTAATAATATTTCTAAAACTACATGTATTAATATACATTCATTTGACAGATCTTCAAAAGTATGTTTAATTAGTTATTTTAACAGTTTAACAAAATATTAAAAAGATTTAAAATGAAAAATAAGCGGTTGTATCCAATTTAAAAAAGGGCGGGCGATTTTATAGAATATTATATTATTCATTTGAAAATTTGTACACTTCACTAGTCGAGCTGGTTAGAAATACACAAAAGTAGGCAGCTTTAAGATATGATGTTTGCTCACACCATTTTCCAATTTTTTATTGGATAAGTAAGTGTTCTTCGTTTACATTTCTGAACTTGTGATATTAAAAAGAATTCGACACAAATTCTATTAAGTTTTCATATTTTTAGATTATTATTTGAAGCGTTTAAATACAAATAACATATTTTATTAGTGTTTCTATTTGCGGTCTCTTGTGGACAGTTGTCTCATTGGAAATCAGACCACATCTTCTTTTTTTTTTATATATATTTAGGATGAAATTGGGCTCTGTAGTTTGGCATCAGTACAATATTATTTTTTTTCTTTTGCAGTGATAAAATAAAATATTTGAAGTACTCAGTATCTATATGAAAAATGTACGATTATATTAACTATTTACAATTCAATTCTAATATAAAACGTTGTTGAAAAAGAATGCAGTTATTGCTTTTTAATACACATAATAAACAGCCATAAGATTTCAGTACTTTTTGAACATCAGGATTGGTCGTTTTTCATTAAATAGATTGAATTGAAGGGAAAAGATACTAAATGTGTGTATGTGTTGCCTAGAATGCAAATATTTCTTCTAATTTTTCAAATAATGCAACTTTAATTGCAATCAGCCTTGACATATGCCTTTTGATAAGTTATTTTGAATAAAATGTTAATTTTTGAAGGATAGATATTCCTAAACTTTTGTTTTTGTTGAACAAGAAAGCAATCATTTCTTCATTTTCATTGAAACTATTTGTCACCATTGAATTGGTGTACTCTGTTTTGTTAAGGATTGGTTGATTTTTCATAAAATTCAAAGAATATCAGAGAAAATATACTAAAATGGTGTTTGCATTTTTCTAAGTTACCACAATTTTTCTTCTTTTGATAAAAAAATTATGCTATTGTATTTGGAACTAGTAATTTAAAAAGCCTTAATATAATAGTTATCAAAGGTACCAGGATTATAATTTAGTACGCCAGACGCGCGTTTCGTCTACATAAGACTCATCAGTGACGCTCATATCAAAATTTTTATAAAGCCAAATAAGTACAAAGTTGAAGAGCATTGAGGATCCAAAATTCCAAAAAGTTGTGCCAAATACGACTAAGGTCATCTATGCCTGGAATAAGAAAATCCTTAGTTTTCGAAAAATTCAAAGTTTTGTAAACAGGAAATTTATAAAAATGACCACATTATTGATATTTATGTCAACACCGAAGTGTTGACTACTGGTCTGGTGATACCCTCGGGGACGAAACGTCCACCAGCAGTGGCATCGACCCAGTAGTGTAAATAGTTATCAAAGGTACCAAGATTATAATTTAGTACGCCAGACGCGCGTTTCGTCTACATAAGACTCAGCAGTGACGCTCATATCAAAATATTTATAAAGCCAAATAAGTACAAAGTTGAAGAGCATTGAGGATCCAAAATTCCAAAAAGTTGTGCCAAATACGGCTAAGGTAATCTATGCCTGGAATAAGAAAATCCTTAGTTTTCGAAAAATTCAAAGTTTTGTAAACAGGAAATTTATAAAAATGACCACATTATTGATATTCATGTCAACACCGAAGTGTTGACTACTGGGCTGGTGATACCCTCGGGGACGAAACGTCCACCAGCAGTGGCATCGACCCAGTGGTGTAAATAGTTATCAAAGGTACCAGGATTATAATTTAGTACGCCAGACGCGCGTTTCGTCTATATAAGACTCATCAGTGACGCTCATATCAAAATATTTATAAAGCCAAATAAGTACAAAGTTGAAGAGCATTGAGGATCCAAAATTCCAAAAAGTTGTGCCAAATACGGCTAAGGTCATCTATGCCTGGAATAAGAAAATCCTTAGTTTTCGAAAAATTCAAAGTTTTGTAAACAGGAAATTTATAAAAATGACCACATTATTGATATTCATGTCAACACCGAAGTGTTGACTACTGGGCTGGTGATACCCTCGGGGACGAAACGTCCACCAGCAGTGGCATCGACCCAGTAGTGTAAATAGTTATCAAAGGTACCAAGATTATAATTTAGTACGCCAGACGCGCGTTTCGTCTACATAAGACTCATCAGTGACGCTCATATCAAAATATTTATAAAGCCAAATAAGTACAAAGTTGAAGAGCATTGAGGATCCAAAATTCCAAAAAGTTGTGCCAAATACGGCTAAGGTCATCTATGCCTGGAATAAGAAAATCCTTAGTTTTCGAAAAATTCAAAGTTTTGTAAACAGGAAATTTATAAAAATGACCACATTATTGATATTCATGTCAACACCGAAGTGTTGACTACTGGGCTGGTGATACCCTCGGGGACGAAACGTCCACCAGCAGTGGTGTAAATAGTTATCAAAGGTAAGTCTTTTCTAAGAATTTAGATCTCATCAGAATAAAAATACTCAAAGTTTGGTTTTTGTTAAAAAGAAGTTATTGCTTTATTTTAATACACATAACTGTCATAATATTTCAGTACTTTATGAACATCAGAATTAGTTGTTTTTCATTAAATAGATTGAATTTAAGGGAAAAGATACTAAATTTTTGTAGGCGTTGTCTGAAATCCAAATATTTCTTCGTATAATTTAAATAAATCAACCTCAATTGCTATCAGTCGTTTGACATGCCTTTTCATAAGTTATTTTGAATAAAATGTTTAATTCTTGAAGGATAGATAAGCATAAGATTTGGTTTTTGTTGAACAATAAAATTGAGAAAGGAAATGGGGAATGTGTCAAAGAGACAACAACCCGACCCCAGAAAAGACAACAACAGAAGGTCACCAACAGGTCTTCAGTGTAGCGAGAAATTTCCGCACCCGGAGGCGTCCTTCAGCTGGCCCCTAAACAATTATATATTAGTTCAGTGATAATGAACGCCATACTAAACTCCAAATTGTACACAAGAAACTAAAACTAAAAATTATACAAAACTAACAAAGGCTAGAGGCTCCTGACTAGGGACATGCACAAAAATGCGGCGGGGTTAAACATGTTTATGAGATCTGAACCCTTCCCTATACCTCTAGCCAATGTAGAAAAGTAAACGCATAACAATACGCACATCAAAATTCAATTCAAGAGAAGTCCGAGTCTGATGTCTGAAGATGTAACCAAAGAAAATAAACAAAATGACAATAATACATAAATAGCAACAGACTGCTAGCAGTTAACTGACATGCCAGCTCCAGACTTGACTTCAATCAAACTGATTGAAAGATTATGTCTTCATCATATGAATATCAGGCACAATCCTTCCCGTTAGAGGTTTCGTATCATACCATCATAACATATATGAAAAGAACATAACCCGTGGCATGCCAACAACTGGTTTTTGAATAAATGTGTTTAGTTCCGATGCAAAGACCCTATAAGTGAATCAATATAAACGCCAAAATATGCAATCTTTAATGACCTCACAACAGTATCGTATCTATATCCCTTTTTAATACGTCTTTTTAAGGGTTTTATTAGTTTCTAAGGGAAATACTGACATTTTTGTGCTTTATAAAGAAGATTTCCATGAAAAATTGGATGTGAAATACCAGAACGTATAAGAAGTCTACACGTTGAGCCATATTTTCAAATGATGTCCTTATATCGATGATAAAGTTTACTAAATGTTTTGACTAGTTTGTGATATCGAAAACCCTGGTGTAGTATTTTTTCAGTAATACATAAATTTCTCTCGTTAAAATCTAAAATAGTGTTACATACACGAGCGAATTATACAAGTTGAGATATATAAACACCGTAAGATGGTGATAAGAATGCATTTTTTCTTCATGTTAATGGGAAATGTAAACTGCCATTGTATTTTTCATTGTTTAGGATTATTTTTTTTCCCATAAAATTAAAAGGTTATCAGAGAAAATATACTAAAAGGATGTTTACTTTGTTAAGATTTAGCAAAATTATTCTTCTTTTGATAAAAGATGAAGGTTTTTTATTTGTAATAACATTTTTTAAGGCCTCATTTTAAGTTTTTCTTAAGAAATCAAGAATCAAGATATAATCAAACCTAAATACTTCAAGTTTTGTTTCAGTAGAACAAGAATGCAGTTATTGTAAATACAAATCAGAAGCCAACATTAGATTTCAGTATTTTTTGTACATCAAGATTTTTTTTTTCATAAAATATGCTCAATTCCAATCATTCTCTGTAAATGTCTTTTGGTAATTAAGTTTGAATAAAATGTAAATAGTTGAAAGATACATATGCATCAACTTTTGATTTTGTTAAATAAGAATTCAATTATTTCTTTATTTTAATGAAAATCATTGATCACCATTGTATTGTTGTAGTTGATGTAGTTAAGGAATATTCATTTTTAATTACGGTTAAAGAACATCAGTAAAAAATATTTCAGATGTTGTTCGCATTGTTTAAAATTACAAATATTTCTTATTTTATTAAAGTAAATAATTATCAAAGGTATCAAATTATAAGACGCGCGTTTCGTCTACATAAGACTCATCAGTGACGCTCACTACAAATTTTTAAAAAGCCAAACAAGAACAAAGTTGAAGAGCCTTGAGGATCCAAAATTAATAAATGCAGCAATTATACTTGTAATTTGTTATTTTTATGGTGGCGATTAAGATAAAAAAAAAATGATTTTTAAGATTATAAGGATACAAAACTTTAGTAATTGAAAAACATGTTACACAAAAATGTTTAAGAACGGCTACTTTAATTTATTTCCCATAGAAACACCGTTTTAGAACTGTCCGGAATTGAAATATAACGTTATATAATTAATTTAAAAACTGATTGGTTGTAAATCAAATGCCCATTAGTTTTAGAACTTTAAAGGATTAAACTTTTATCGACACTGATGTAATCAGAAGAAACTTCATTCTTTTTTCAAGTTTTCAAAAACCTCCAAACATTATAAATTGCGTTTGAATTTATCAATCTCCACAATTGATAACTGTTTATAACCATAAATCTTATTATATATATAAATGGCTTTTAATGTCAATGATGTGTTAGATTGAGTTCCCATTGGATAATTCTGAATATATGCAGTTCATTCTAGTTTTGAAATTCATAGTGGTTGGACGTTTTTTCTGTTACCTCTTGTTCGAAAGGTTATACTGATCTTCATGAAAACATTGACCTGATAATAACTTGTGTGAAATTATTTTTTGCGTCTTCTGAATACATATTCCTCTTGGATTTATACAGGAAGGAAATACAGATGAAATAAGACCTGTGGTAAGTAATGTTTTTGCTATTTTTGAAACATAAAGTAAATATAATTCGAGGAGTTGGTAGTTAAAGTCAATTTCTATTCAAAATTTTAGTTACACCTAAAGGTTCTTAAAGGATATGGTGGCTTTCAGTTGAAGCTATCTCTAATTTTATTAATGCATCTTAAAGATCCTTTCTTTATCTTTTTAAATCAGAAAACCGTTTAAAGATACCTCTTATAATAGAAAAGCTATTAATAAAACCGGGCCTGAATAACTTTTAAAAGTCCGTAATGCATTTAAATGTGCACTGAAATGGCTTGCAAACATTTTCATAACATCCATATTTGATAAGCTATCTCTAATTTTATTAATGCATCTGAAAGATCTTTTCTCTATCTTTTTGAAGCAGAAACCCGTTTAAAGATATCTCTTATAATGGAATAGTAAATAATAAAACCGGGCCTGAATAACTTGTAAAAGTCCGCAAAAATTATAATGTGCACTGAAATGGCTTGCAAACTTTTTCATAACATCCATATCTTATAAGCCATCTATAATGTGTGTAAACGTCTGAAAGATATTTTCTTTATCTTTTTAACGCAGAAAACCGTTTAAAGATTTCTCTTATAATGAAATGGTTAATAATAAAACCGGGCCTATATAACTTTTTAAAATCCGTAATGCATTTATAATATGCACCGAAATGGCTTGCAAACATTTTCATAACATCCATATTTTATTAGCTATCTCTTATTTTATTAATGCAGCTAAAAGATCTTTTCTTTATCTTTTTAAAGCAGAAAACCGTTTAAAGATATCTCTTATAATGGAATAGGTAATAATAAAACCGGGCCTTAATAACTTTTAAAAGTCCGTAATGCATTATAATGGGCATTGAAATGGCTTGCAAACATTTTCATAACATCCATATTTTATAAGCTATCTCTTATTCTATTAATGCAGGCAAAAGATCTGTTCTTTATCTTTTTAAAGCAGAAAACTGTTCAAAGATATCTCTTATAATGGAATAGGTAATAATAAAACCGGGCCGGAATAACATTTAAAAGTCCGTAAGAATTATAATATGCACTGAAATGGCTTACAAACATTTTCATAACATCCATATTTTATAAGCTACCTCTAATTTTTTGAATGCATCTGAAAGATCTTTTCTTTATCTTTTTAAAGCAGAAAACCGTTTAAAGATATTTCTTATAATGGAATAGGTTATAATAAAACCGGGCCTGAATAAATTGTAAAAGTCCGTAAAAATTATAATGTGCACTGAAATGGCTTGCAAACTTTTTCATGACATCCATATTTTATAAGCTATCTCTTATTTTATTAATGCAGCTAAAAGATCTTTTCTCTATCTTTTTAAAGCAGAAAACCGTTGAAAGATATCTCTTATAATGGAATAGGTAATAATAAAACCGGGCCTTAATCACTTTTAAAAGTCCGTAATGCATTATAATGGGCATTGAAATGGCTTGCAAACATTTTCATAACATCCATATTTTATAAGCTATCTCTTATTCTATTAATGCAGGTAAAAGATCTGTTCCTTATCTTTTTAGATGAAAACTGGTCAAAGATATCTCTTATAATGGAATAGGTAATAATAAAACCGGGCCGGAATAACATTTAAAAGTCCGTAAGAATTATAATATGCACTGAAATGGCTTGCAAACATTTTTATAACATCCATATTTTATAAGCTATCTCTAATTTTATGAATGCATCTGAAAGATCTTTTCTGTATTTTTATAAAGCAGCAAACCGTTTAAAGATATCTCTTATAATGGAATAGGTTATAATAAAGCCGGGCCTGAATAAATTGTAAAAGTCCGTAAAAATTATAATGTGCACTGAAATGGCTTGCAAACATTTTCATAACATCCATATTTTATAAGCTATCTCTTATTTTATTAATGCAGATGAAAGATCTTTTCTTTATCTTTTTAAAGCAGAAAACCGTTTAAAGATATTTCTTATAATGGAATAGGTTATAATAAAACCGGGCCTGAATAAATTGTAAAAGTCCGTAAAAATTATAATGTGCACTGACATGGCTTGCAAACATTTTCATAACATCCATATTTTATAAGCTATCTCTTATTTTATTAATGCAGGGGAACAATATTTTCTTTATCTTTTTAAAGCAGCAAACCGTTTAAAGATATCTCTTATAATGGAATAGGTAATAATAAAACCGAGTCTGAATAACTTTTAAAAGTCGGTAAGAATTATAATATGCACTGAAATGGCTTGCAAACATTTTCTTAACATCCATATTTTATAAGCTATCTCTAATTTTATGAATGCATCAGAAAGATCTTTTCTGTATCTTTTTCAAGCAGAAAACCGTTTAAAGATATCTCTTATAATGGAATAGGTAATATTAAAACCGGGCCTGAATAAATTGTAAAAGTCCGTAAAAATTATAATGTGCACTGACATGGCTTGCAAACATTTTCATAACATCCATATTTTATAAGCTATCTCTTATTTTATTAATGCAGGGGAACAATCTTTTCTTTATCTTTTTAAAGCAGCAAACCGTTTAAAGATATCTCTTATAATGGAATAGGTAATAATAAAACCGAGTCTGAATAACTTTTAAAAGTCGGTAAGAATTATAATGTGCACTGACCTGGCTTGCAAACATTTTCATAACATCCATATTTTATAAGCTATCTCTTATTTTATTAATGCAGGGGAACAATCTTTTCTTTATCTTTTTAAAGCAGCAAACCGTTTAAAAATATCTCTTATAATGAAATAGGTAATAATAAAACCGAGTCTGAATAACTTTTAAAAGTCGGTAAGAATTATAATATGCACTGAAATGGCTTGCAAACATTTTCATAACATCCATATTTTATAAGCTATCTCTAATTTTATGAATGCATCTGAAAGATCTTTTCTGTATCTTTTTAAAGCAGAAAACCGTTTAAAGATATCTCTTATAATGGAATAGGTAATAAAAAACCGGGCCTGAATAAATTGTAAAAGTCCGTAAAAATTATAATGTGCACTGACATGGCTTGCAAACATTTTCATAACATCCATATTTTATAAGCTATCTTTTATTTTATTAATGCAGGGGAACAATCTTTTCTTTATCTTTTTAAAGCAGCAAACCGTTTAAAGATATCTCTTATAATGAAATAGGTAATAATAAAACCGAGTCTGAATAACTTTTAAAAGTCGGTAAGAATAATAATGTGCACTGAAATGGCTTGCAAACATTTTCATAACATCCATATTTTATAAGCTATCTCTAATTTTTTGAATGCATCTGAAAGATCTTTTCTGTATCTTTTTAAAGCAGCAAACCGTTTAAAGATATCTCTTATAATGGAATAGGTCATAATAAAACCGGGCCTATATAACTTGTAAAAGTCCGTAAAAATTATAATGTGCACTGAAATGGCTTGCAAACATTTTCATAACATCCATATTTTATAAGCTATCTGTTATTTTATTAATGCAGCTGAAAGATCTTTTCTTTATCTTTTTAAAGCAGAAAACCGTTTAAAGATATTTCTTATAATGGAATAGGTTATAATAAAACCGGGCCTGAATAAATTGTAAAAGTCCGTAAAAATTATAATGTGCACTGAAATGGCTTGCAAACATTTTCATAACATCCATATTTTATAAGCTATCTCTTATTTTATTAATGCAGGGGAACAATCTTTTCTTTATCTTTTTAAAGCAGCAAACCGTTTAAAGATATCTCTTATAATGGAATAGGTAATAATAAAACCGAGTCTGAATAACTTTTAAAAGTCGGTAAGAATTATAATATGCACTGAAATGGCTTGCAAACATTTTCATAACATCCATATTTTATAAGCTATCTATAATTTTATGAATGCATCTGAAAGATCTTTTCTGTATCTTTTTAAAGCAGAAAACCGTTTAAAGATATCTCTTATAATGGAATAGGTAATAATAAAACCGGGCCTGAATAACTTGTAAAAGTCCGTAAAAATTATAATGTGCACTGAAATGGCTTGCAAACATTTTCATAACATCCATATTTTATAAGCTATCTCTTATTTTATTAATGCAGGGGAACAATCTTTTCTTTATCTTTTTAAAGCAGCAAACCGTTTAAAAATATCTCTTATAATGAAATAGGTAATAATAAAACCGAGTCTGAATAACTTTTAAAAGTCGGTAAGAATTATAACATGCACTGAAATGGCTTGCAAACATTTTCATAACATCCATATTTTATAAGCTATCTCTAATTTTATGAATGCATCTGAAAGATCTTTTCTTTATCTTTTTAAAGCAGAAAACCGTTTAAAGATATTTCTTATAATGGAATAGGTTATAATAAAACCGGCCTGAATAAATTGTAAAAGTCCGTAAAAATTATAATGTGCACTGAAATGGCTTGCAAACATTTTCATAACATCCATATTTTATAAGCTATCTCTTATTTTATTAATGCAGGGGAACAATCTTTTCTTTATCTTTTTAAAGCAGCAAACCGTTTAAAGATATCTCTTATAATGGAATAGGTAATAATAAAACCGAGTCTGAATAACTTTTAAAAGTCGGTAAGAATTATAATGTGCACTGACCTGGCTTGCAAACATTTTCATAACATCCATATTTTATAAGCTATCTCTTATTTTATTAATGCAGGGGAACAATCTTTTCTTTATCTTTTTAAAGCAGCAAACCGTTTAAAAATATCTCTTATAATGAAATAGGTAATAATAAAACCGAGTCTGAATAACTTTTAAAAGTCGGTAAGAATTATAATATGCACTGAAATGGCTTGCAAACATTTTCATAACATCCATATTTTATAAGCTATCTCTAATTTTATGAATGCATCTGAAAGATCTTTTCTGTATCTTTTTAAAGCAGAAAACCGTTTAAAGATATCTCTTATAATGGAATAGGTAATAAAAAACCGGGCCTGAATAAATTGTAAAAGTCCGTAAAAATTATAATGTGCACTGACATGGCTTGCAAACATTTTCATAACATCCATATTTTATAAGCTATCTGTTATTTTATTAATGCAGGGGAACAATCTTTTCTTTATCTTTTTAAAGCAGCAAACCGTTTAAAGATATCTCTTATAATGAAATAGGTAATAATAAAACCGAGTCTGAATAACTTTTAAAAGTCGGTAAGAATAATAATGTGCACTGAAATGGCTTGCAAACATTTTCATAACATCCATATTTTATAAGCTATCTCTAATTTTTTGAATGCATCTGAAAGATCTTTTCTGTATCTTTTTAAAGCAGCAAACCGTTTAAAGATATCTCTTATAATGGAATAGGTCATAATAAAACCGGGCCTATATAACTTGTAAAAGTCCGTAAAAATTATAATGTGCACTGAAATGGCTTGCAAACATTTTCATAACATCCATATTTTATAAGCTATCTGTTATTTTATTAATGCAGCTGGAAGATCTTTTCTTTATCTTTTTAAAGCAGAAAACCGTTTAAAGATATTTCTTATAATGGAATAGGTTATAATAAAACCGGGCCTGAATAAATTGTAAAAGTCCGTAAAAATTATAATGTGCACTGAAATGGCTTGCAAACATTTTCATAACATCCATATTTTATAAGCTATCTCTTATTTTATTAATGCAGGGGAACAATCTTTTCTTTATCTTTTTAAAGCAGCAAACCGTTTAAAGATATCTCTTATAATGGAATAGGTAATAATAAAACCGAGTCTGAATAACTTTTAAAAGTCGGTAAGAATTATAATATGCACTGAAATGGCTTGCAAACATTTTCATAACATCCATATTTTATAAGCTATCTATAATTTTATGAATGCATCTGAAAGATCTTTTCTGTATCTTTTTAAAGCAGAAAACCGTTTAAAGATATCTCTTATAATGGAATAGGTAATAATAAAACCGGGCCTGAATAACTTGTAAAAGTCCGTAAAAATTATAATGTGCACTGAAATGGCTTGCAAACATTTTCATAACATCCATATTTTATAAGCTATCTCTAATTTTATGAATGCATCTGAAAGATCTTTTCTGTATCTTTTTAAAGCAGAAAACCGTTTAAAGATATCTCTTATAATGGAATAGGTAATAATAAAACCGGGCCTGAATTATCAAACGTTTTTAGTATAAGCTTCCTATCTAAGGAACACCCCGCAATGGGTAATGAGGAGTATTTACAGTAGTGGGTAAATCAAGATTTATTTTATATTGTTTAAAAGTTAATTACAATAGGGTTAAAAAGGACCAAAGACAAAGGTAAAAATAATCGATAAAATAAATAATGTAAAACAGGGCCAGTAGACGTGCTCTGTACATATGGTGGAGAGTTTAACGTAGTTAAGAAATAAAAGTACAATAAAATGGGGATGGAAAAATATTCACAGGATTAGAAAAAATGTACATGTTTGGAGGCATAAAATCTAAAACTCAACTTGTCCATCATAAGTAAAAAAAAATAAAATTGATTAGGTACAAAAGTTACTAGAGTACATTGTCTATACTGATCATTCCTAGATTTCACATACTTCCAATTGAATTTCACTTGTTTTCTAAGTTCTTTAGAAGCTGTAAGCGGCAGATATGTATTTTGTAACAGAAGTCTCTAGTCAGTGACTCGACATTCATCTTCTGGGTTTTACTGAGGTTTTGCAGATTGTGGAAAACTGAGAAATCTAGCAAAAGTGCTACAATGTTTTGGTTAATGTTAAAAAGTTGTTCCCATCCTTTGCAACCTATGATATTTGTGACCAGGATTTTGAGAGGAAGGAAATACTTCATACGAGTTTCCCTTAAAGCTGGACAGAATGTTAAGACATGCGTTAGATCTTCGTCCTCCCTCTGACACAGCAGGCATGTTGCATTTATCTTGTATTGACTAAATTTGTATTTGTCGGCCTGTACCAAATATGTACCAGTGAGCATACGAGCTTTGATCATGCTTTTCCGTACATCTAATAAGCTCTGTGATGCAGATTCCCAGACTGGGTGGACAGTACCTATCTCTAAGATGGTTGTGTTGAGTGAACTCAATGATGATTTTGACTTCGCCTTTTCTTGTAGTTCATAGGTCTAGTGATAACATGTTTAGACATGTTCAAGCCTTTCTCGACAGCTGTTCGCAAAGAATCTCGAATAATTACAACCACAGATTCAGCAATACAGGCTACAATAAAAGTCACCAATACAAGGGTGATAACACTAGGAGACCATTGTATAACAATAATTGGTATACTCAAGATGATAAGACAGAACTTGACCATTACAGAAATGATAGTACAAGAAAATCATTTGATTACAGCAATTCATACAATACTGATGGAGAAGTTAACTACTACAGAAATTATGACAACAGTACATCTCAATACAACCAATCATACAGACATGAAATGGATAGAGACCTTAGCCAAAGTCAGATTTCTGACTTAGCGACCAGTATTGCATCTGCATTTGCAAATGTATTTAAATGTCATTAAATTCTTAATCATTGCACAAAAAGTGTGAAAACAATCATAATAGTTATTGTTAAAAAGAATGTTTTTTCCTTTTAACTTTAAGAAACTTGTGAATATATACATGTTGATTTAGGCAAACTTGTGAATATATACATGTTGATTTAGGCCAGAGGGTCTTGTGTACTTTAAGTAAGGGAAAAAATACTTTAAAGTCCCATTTTCTTTTTACATTGATAGAAGAATTAAAAAGATGTAAATTCTAGATTTCTTAGTAAATTTATTTCATATTTTTGTTTTTCTCTCTTAGTCATTGATCTATTTGCTAGGTAAAGAGGGATAACTCTAGCTGTTTATTTTACAAGCTTTAATTTAAAATTCTATTATGAATAAAACAGTTCTAATTAATAACTATTACAAAATATATCTCATTGTGGTACAACAATGAACAATTGATACAATTTTAAAAGAATTATACATTTGCTAATTGCATTAGATAACTAGGTTAATGAGAACCCTATCCTTGTTCATGATGTTTGTTTATTTGTTTTGCAACTCAAAAATATGTGTATTAAAGTGTCAAGGAATGTATCAATTACTTCATGTAATGTTAATGGTTTATTTAGAAAATTAAGTGGAGACAGGATATGTAAACTAGATGATGAAAATTTTAGTGATATAATGACATCTGATATTGTATGCTTATCAGAGACACATGCCTCCTCAAAGGATATTTTATTTTATAATGGATACAAATGTTTTACTAACTGCAGACAGTCTAAAACTAATAGAGTATGGGGTGGTTTAGCCACTTTTATTAAAAAGGAAATTTTGCAAGGTGTTAAATTAATTGATAAAACAATGAGTGACATGATGTGGTTTAAACTTGACAAAAATTATTTTGGCTTTGAGAAAAATCTATTCATCTGCTCCATGTATATACCGCCCAGTAACTCATCATACACTATGCGAACTAATTGTGATAAACAAATATTTGAAAAACTAGAGCAAGATATTACCAAATTTTCTTTAGAGGGTAATATTGCTTTAATTGGTGATTTGAATGCCCATATCAATGTTAGTGAGTCTGATTATATTACAAATGAAATTGATGACAGTCTAGATGATTTTTTACCTATTAATTACATAGCAGATGCTGTGCTTAAATCAAGAAGTACTGAGATAACACAAAACACCAACAGTTATGGTAAACAATTAATAGAGTTATGCATTTCTGCTCAATTAAGAATTTTAAATGGAAGAACTTTAGGAGATTCCAAGGGAAAAATTACATTTTTTAATCATAATGGAACTTCTATTGATGACTACTGTATTTGCAGCTCCGGGTTCTTGCCAAGTATCATAAATTTTTCAATAAATAAATTTGACCCAACAGTATCAGATCATTGTCCAATAACAGTAAATATCATGTCTCAAATAAATAGGCAACCCCCAGAAAACTTAAAAACTCCTTTAAAGTGCATAAAATGGAGTAATGAATATGAAAATACATTTAAATTAAACTTATTAAAAACTGACTTCCAACCAATTATTTCTGAAATAGAAAACTTAGCAGAAATTCCTGTTCAAAATAACTTGTCCAGTGTAGAAGAAAAAATTAATGAAAATGTTTCTAATATATCATCTTTATTGTACAGTACTTGCAACCTTAGGCGTTACTATTTCAGCGATCAGTCAGCGGTCATCGATCAGTCACCGATCAGTCAAGTTCGCGTCAAACTCACGTCAGCAATCCGTCAGACTTATAGTAAAAGTAATTGACTGATCGGACTGATCGGACGGATAGTACCGATCGACCTTGATGACGGATTGAACTTTAATACGTCACATGATAAACTAATACAAATTACGGAATCTTAGTTTCGTTTAATCTAATTAAAATGGCGACTATTGAAAATCGAACGTTCAATTATACATTTTGTTTATTAATTATTTAGCAAAGTTTTATGAATTGAAATGAAAAGAAATGTACAGATAAAACCTAAATTAAAATATCATCATTAAAGAATGGTCTTTTTCGTTTTATTTAGGTTATATATTTTCAAAACCGGCGAGTTCTAAAACGGTGTCTACATCGCGGTTTTTATTTTATTATTTTCCAAACATTCTCGGGAAAAACAAAATGAAATAATCAGTTATTGAAAAATGAAGTCTATTTTTTTTCAATATTTTAAATTTTTGTATCCTTATCATCATAAAATTCTTAAACAAAACCCTATCATAATCTCGGACTTTCTATATTCTCGTCACAATCGAAGCATTTAAAACAACAAATTACAAAAATAACTGGTTTTAACAAGAAATAGAAATAATTTTCAACAATGCAAACAACATTACATTATATTTTTCTGAGAGTCTTTTTTTTAATAAAAAAGATAACTACTCCTAAACAATAAAAAGTACATCATTACATCTCAATTCTAATTAGCAGACGTGTCTTCTTCTTCTTGGTATAAGCCTCCTTTAATTAGGAGCACCTCCAAATATATATGGAGTTTTCCCTTAACTTAAAAAAATTTTTAAAATGATAAAACAAAATTTTCAACATATGTACAGCACATATAAATAAACAATAAACAATAGAAATGTCATGCAAGGCATATTTACATGGACCTTTTTATAACAAACCATACAAGTATATTCACTTAAGTATGTGACTTAGTTTTATTTATATTTAAAATTATGTTTCATTTGAATTTGTTTTTTAATATGCATAAAATGTACATTAAAAGGAGGTTTCATTTAATAAGATCTATGGCATATAAGCATTGATAAGGCATATATCATTGGTTGCCGTAATATTAACTGCAATAACCCTTTCATTTCCATCTTTTAGTTTTTTAATTTTGCTGGACCATTTTGATGGCCAGAGTATTGATACCCCTCCCTTTCCTTTCGGTAACTTGAAGCTCAAGATGGTAAAATAACTGATTTCAAATAAAATAATATCATCTTTAACAAAAAGAAGAATAATTTTGGTTATTCTAAACAATGCGAATAAAATTTTAGTATGATTTCTCTGACATTCCTTTAATTTTATGAACAAAATCAACTATTTCAAACTATAAAAATTACAAAATCCAATGGCGGTCAATAATTTTCAGTAAAATGAAGAAATATTTGCATTTTAGGCAACGCGTACAAAAATTTAATATCTTTTTCCTTAAAGTAAGCATGTTTTATGAGGAACAGCCAATCCTGATAAGTAATGAAATCATATGACGGTTAATAATGTGTATCAAAATAAATCAATAACTGCATTCTTATTCCACAAAAATAAAAGTTTAAGTATTTTAATTCTCATTATATCTCAATTCTAATAAGGAGACTTGTCTCAAGATGGTAAAAATAACTGATTTCAAATAAAATAGTATCATTTTTGATAAAAAGAAGAATAATTTTTATTATTTTAAACAATGCGAACAAAATTTTAGTATGATTTTTCTGATATTTTTTAAATTTTATTGAAAAAACTATTCTAAACTATAAAAGGTACAAAATTCCAATGGCGGTCAATAATTTTCAGTAAAATGAAAAAATATTTGCATTTTAGGCAACGCTTACAAAAATTTAATATATTTTTCTTTAAAGTAAAATTATTTTATGAAGAACAGCCAATCATTATGTACAAAAAGTACTGAAATCATATGACAGTTAATAATATGCATCAAAATAAATCAATAACTGCATTCTTATTCCACAAAAATAAAAGTTTAAGTATTTTAATTCTCATTATATCTGAATTCTGATTAGAAGACTTGTCTCAAGATGGTAAAAATAACTAATTTCAAATAAAATATTATCATTTTTGATAAAAAGAAGAATAATTTTGATTATTTTAAACAATGCAAACCAAATTTTAGTAGGTTTTTTCTGATATTATTTTAATTTTATGAAAAAAAACTATTCTCAACTATAAAAAGTACAAAAATCCAAAGGCGGTAAATAATTTTCAGTAAAATGAAACAATATTTGCATTTAAGGAAACACATACAAGAATTTTATATATTTTTCCTTAAAGTAAGCATGTTTTATGAAGAACAGCCAATCATGATGTACAAAAAGTACTGAAATCATATGACGGTTAATAATTTTTATCAAAATAAATCAATAACTACATTCTTATTCCACAAAAATAAAAGTTTATGTATTTTAATTCTCATTACATGTATATCTGAATTCTGATTAGAAGACTTGTCTCAACATGGTAAAAATAACTGATTTCAAATAAAATAGTATCATTTTTGATAAAAAGAAGAATAATTTTGATTATTTTAAACAATGCGAACAAAATTTTAGTATGATTTTTCTGATATTATTTTAATTTTATTAAAAAAAACTATTCTAAGCTATAAAAAGTACAAAATTCCAATGGCGGTCAATAATTCTCAGTGAAATGAAAAAATATTTGCATTTTAGGCAACGCGTACAAGAATTTTATATATTTTTCCTTAAAGTAAGCATGTTTTATGAAGAACAGCCAATCATGATGTACAAAAAGTACTGAAATCATATGACGGTTAATAATTTTTATCAAAATAAATCAATAACTACATTCTTATTCCACAAAAATAAAAGTTTATGTATTTTAATTCTCATTATATCTGAATTCTGATTAGAAGACTTGTCTCAAGATGGTAAAAATAACTGATTTCAAATAAAATAGTATCATTTTTGATAAAAAGAAGAATAATTTTGATTATTTTAAACAATGCGAACAAAATTTTAGTAGGATTTTTCTGATATTCTTTCAATTTTATTGAAAAAACTATTCTAAACTATAAAAGGTACAAAATTCCAATGGCGGTCAATAATTTTCAGTAAAATGAAGAAATATTTGCATTTTAGGCAACGCGTACAAAAATTTAATATATTTTTCTTTAAAGTAAAATTATTTTATGAAGAACAGCCAATCATTATGTACAAAAAGTACTGAAATCATATGACAGTTAATAATATGCATCAAAATAAATCAATAACTGCATTCTTATTCCACAAAAATAAAAGTTTAAGTATTTTAATTCTCATTATATCTGAATTCTGATAAGAAGACTTGTCTCAAGATGGTAAAAATAACTAATTTCGAATAAAATATTATCATTTTTGATAAAAAGAAGAATAATTTTGATTATTTTAAACAATGCAAACCAAATTTTAGTAGGTTTTTTCTGATATTATTTTAATTTTATGAAAAAAAACTATTCTCAACTATAAAAAGTACAAAAATCCAAAGGCGGTAAATAATTTTCAGTAAAATGAAACAATATTTGCATTTAAGGAAACACATACAAGAATTTTATATATTTTTCCTTAAAGTAAGCATGTTTTATGAAGAACAGCCAATCATGATGTACAAAAAGTACTGAAATCATATGACGGTTAATAATTTTTATCAAAATAAATCAATAACTACATTCTTATTCCACAAAAATAAAAGTTTATGTATTTTAATTCTCATTACATGTATATCTGAATTCTGATTAGAAGACTTCCCGTATGAGAATATTAGGAGGATTCCGCTTAAAAATAGCAGGAACCCAGGCGGAATCCACCTAAAAATTAAGACTTATAGACGGAATTAAGGCGGACATGGAATATTGAAAAAAATCCGCCTAAAGTATCAAAGACCTTAGGCGAAATATTTACTACTTTCCTGTTGAGTTAACAGGATTTCTTTAGTAAAAGAAATATCATAGACGGAATGCTGGACTTAGTATATTTGTTCAAGTTTGTTAGGAGGAAATTAGACTTAAAAGATTTTGTTCAAATTTATCAGGCGGGAATTGTACTTAGAAATTTTTTCTAACTTTTGAGGCAGAATTGTTCTTTTAATTTTTTTTTCAAATGAAAATGTATCATTACTGATGAGAGAGTGCATGCATGGTGATTATTTGGGCCATAAAGCCAGTATTTGTACCCCCCTGAAATCCAACATATTTAATATTTTTATATTTAAAGAGTCTTAAAGATGGCATATTAAATTCAATTAAATTCAAATTGTGATAGCATCGTTAGGTAATTTATAACTTTATGTGTTGCTATTTATATACATTTAAACATATAAAAAGTGACTAGAATGTATATACTTATTTCACTAACAGTGATAACAATAACTTGTTTTTGAATTTTCCAACATAGGAATTGCAGGTTAAATTAATTTATTTTCAAGTACAATTAATTATTAAGTGTATCTCTATTTAATTAAGTAATAATCATGATAATACACAAATAGTATTTCCATGCAGTCTCTTTCTTATCAGTTAGTGATAGAAATGTTATGTAGGTCCCCCATCTGTTTTTCATTTGCCTCTGTGAAATGGACAGGAAATGATATGTACACACTCAAGAGTTGGGGCCTTATGAAGGAGACCACATTGCTTTGTACATTTCTCTTAAATTGCTACAGTCCAAAATATAAAAATAATAGATAAAAATTGGTGAATATTATTTATTTATTATTATAAATCAAATATTTAAGATTTAGGTAATTAATAGTATAATGATTAGGGAAACATTTCAAGGAATCAAACAACTCCCAAAATAACCCCAACACTCAGGTCAGATTCAAAATTTGAACTTGCAGACATTACAAGAAAAGATGTCTTAAATATTTATCTTGACCAAAATATGAATTTTACCATGGATGTAGAGTTGTGGACTAAAAAGAGCCAAAGTATTCTATTAACATTAAAAAGTGCAGATGTATATATTCTTCTGATGACATGACTATTGGATTTGTGAAGATTGATGTTTTCATATATTTTGGATTGAATCTTCTGGTAAGTTGAAATTATGAATATAAGTATTTCAACCTTTTTGAATATTATGAAACTGCTATTTCCTTCAAATAACTTGTGACATATATATATATAAGTACCATGTAGGATCAAGAAAATAACTATATAAGACCATTCAATTTTTGCATAATTACATCATGTTCATAATTACTGTGGTATTTGTGTATGACACAAGACTTATATCTTTAAGACAATCTCTTTTATATGATATTATTTGATAGTTAAGTTTTGGCAAAATTGGAGATCTGTTGTATGACTGTAATAATTAAATATATATAATAGACATCTATTCCGAAAAATCATAAAGTGTTATCTTTTAAAATTTAGTACATATGTACTCAATTATCATGATTATGGATCAAATTTAAGATTTTTAAAATGGCAAGACAAACATTTTGTACATGTAAATGCGGGCCTATGATGTTAAAGTAAAATAAAAGACCAATACTACATGTACTAATCAAAGTAAAGAATAACCTATACACTTCATGCACAGTATATGTAATAATTATTTTGTTTAATTGTAATAAGACAATTTTTTTTTATATTTCAGAACTGGTGAAACAACAGAAAATTGTTTTCTGATAGGACTGAAGAATGGACACATTCAATCAGACTTGGAGTAAGTAGTTTTATATGAAAGAAATCCTTATGAATGCTTTTTAAGTAACTTTTGCACATATTGGACTTTTAACAAATTTGAAAAAAATCAAAAGTTGTAAAACCATCTGTTATATTTTTTTGATATAAACATGATATATATCTTTTAAATTAGCAAATTGAAAACAGGGGTTACAGCCCAAAGGTCTTATTTTATTGAGAAAATCCCCAAAACAGGTCATAGTAAATTCATTATAATTATCTGCCCTTGATTTTACAAGGATTTTTTCTTAAAATATAATTACTCTTTAAAACATGCTTAACATCTTATTTTTCATAGTTTAATCTTATAATTTCAAGTTTTAGATGTTTCTGTTGTAATATGTATATTGAATGATATATGGTAAAAATAGTAAATTCAGGTCAATATGTCAAAATGAAGGAAAACCCCACCTACTTAGGCAGCTCACAATTTACCTGTATAACATAGAGAAATTTGTCAAATTCCTTTTAGTTAAACCAATAATGCATGGTAATTTTATTTTATGTCCTCTTTTTTTTCAGGTTATGTTACTGCTTGGTGCACAAAACACAACAGATCCATGCAAGATGGTCATATCAATGATGCTGTTACAGAGCAAATCAGTTATGCACGAAATAAATTCAGGAACTTGTGATAATAATTTATATTCAAAGAACACTGAAAAACCCTTAAAAATATGACTAATAACTGAAAATGAAGAAATTGTGAAGAACTAAAAATGTCAAAATTATACATACATGTATAGTAATTTGTAGTTGCTTAAATAAATTCGATCAAGTTTGATAACATTTTTTGCATTTTATTGTATGAAGGCCTAGTTTTTCTTCGCAAGAAGGCATGGCAGTGGTAAAAACCTGAATCTTTGGAATGAAAAAATTCTTTCATTGAAGACAGAATTTTTTCATATTCTTAAGGCGGATTTTTTTTCATATTCTAAGGCGGATTTTTTTTCATATTCTAAGGCGGATTTTTTTTCGAAGGCGGATATATTTTCCGTTTCATTAGGCGGATATATTTTCCATCTCTTTAGGCGGATATATTTTTGAGAAAAACATTTTTCCTTTTAATTAGACGGAAATTTTTCCTCCTAAGACAGGCGGATAAATTTGCATATTTCGGCTCTATTCCGCCCGTAACCCGCCTGGAATCCATGTAAGAAAGATTCTTCGTGTAAAAGTGGACTTTAAACGGATTCCCTCTAAAATATCCGCCTGGAATCCGTGTAAAAGACGCCTGGATTTTTTCGTACAGGCTGTCTCAACATGGTAAAAATAACTGATTTCAAATAAAATAGTATCATTTTTGATAAAAAGAAGAATAATTTTGATTATTTTAAACAATGCGAACAAAATTTTAGTATGATTTTTCTGATATTATTTTAATTTTATTAAAAAAAACTATTCTAAGCTATAAAAAGTACAAAATTCCAATGGCGGTCAATAATTCTCAGTGAAATGAAAAAATATTTGCATTTTAGGCAACGCGTACAAGAATTTTATATATTTTTCCTTAAAGTAAGCATGTTTTATGAAGAACAGCCAATCATGATGTACAAAAAGTACTGAAATCATATGACGGTTAATAATTTTTATCAAAATAAATCAATAACTACATTCTTATTCCACAAAAATAAAAGTTTATGTATTTTAATTCTCATTATATCTGAATTCTGATTAGAAGACTTGTCTCAAGATGGTAAAAATAACTGATTTCAAATAAAATAGTATCATTTTTGATAAAAAGAAGAATAATTTTGATTATTTTAAACAATGCGAACAAAATTTTAGTAGGATTTTTCTGATATTCTTTCAATTTTATTGAAAAAACTATTCTAAACTATAAAAGGTACAAAATTCCAATGGCGGTCAATAATTTTCAGTAAAATGAAGAAATATTTGCATTTTAGGCAACGCGTACAAAAATTTAATATATTTTTCTTTAAAGTAAAATTATTTTATGAAGAACAGCCAATCATTATGTACAAAAAGTACTGAAATCATGACAGTTAATAATATGCATCAAAATAAATCAATAACTGCATTCTTATTCCACAAAAATAAAAGTTTAAATATTTTAATTCTCATTATATCTGAATTCTGATTAGAAGACTTGTCTCAAGATGGTAAAAATAACTGATTTCAAATAAAATAGTATCATTTTTGATAAAAAGAAGAATAATTTTGATTATTTTAAACAATGCGAACCAAATTTTAGTATGTTTTTTCTGATATTATTTTAATTTTATGAAAAAAAACTATTCTCAACTATAAAAAGTACAAAAATCCAAAGGCGGTAAATAATTTTCAGTAAAATGAAACAATATTTGCATTTTAGGAAACACGTACAAGAATTTTATATATTTTTCCTTAAAGTAAGCATGTTTTATGAAGAACAGCCAATCATGATGTACAAAAAGTACTGAAATCATATGACGGTTAATAATTTTTATCAAAATAAATCAATAACTACATTCTTATTCCACAAAAATAAAAGTTTATGTATTTTAATTCTCATTATATCTGAATTCTGATTAGAAGACTTGTCTCAAGATGGTAAAAATAACTGATTTCAAATAAAATAGTATCATTTTTGATAAAAAGAAGAATAATTTTGATTATTTTAAACAATGCGAACAAAATTTTAGTATGATTTTTCTGATATTATTTTAATTTTATTAAAAAAAACTATTCTAAGCTATAAAAAGTACAAAATTCCAATGACGGTCAATAATTCTCAGTGAAATGAAAAAATATTTGCATTTTAGGCAACGCGTACAAGAATTTTATATATTTTTCCTTAAAGTAAGCATGTTTTATGAAGAACAGCCAATCATGATGTACAAAAAGTACTGAAATCATATGACGGTTAATAATTTTTATCAAAATAAATCAATAACTGCATTCTTATTCCACAAAAATAAAAGTTTATGTATTTTAATTCTCATTATATCTGAATTCTGATTAGAAGACTTGTCTCAAGATGGTAAAAATAACTGATTTCAAATAAAATAGTATCATTTTTGATAAAAAGAAGAATAATTTTGATTATTTTAAACAATGCGAACAAAATTTTAGTAGGATTTTTCTGATATTCTTTCAATTTTGTTGAAAAAACTATTCTAAACTATAAAAAGTACAAAATTCCAATGGCGGTCAATAATTTTCAGTAAAATGAAGAAATATTTGCATTTTAGGCAACGCGTACAAAAATTTAATATATTTTTCTTTAAAGTAAAATTATTTTGTGAAGAACAGCCAATCATTATGTACAAAAAGTACTGAAATCATATGACAGTTAATAATATGCATCAAAATAAATCAATAACTGCATTCTTATTCCACCAAAATAAAAGTTTAAGTATTTTAATTCTCATTATATCTGAATTCTGATTAGAAGACTTGTCTCAAGATGGTAAAAATAACTGATTTCAAATAAAATAGTATCATTTTTGATAAAAAGAAGAATAATTTTGATTATTTTAAACAATGCGAACAAAATTTTAGTATGTTTTTTCTGATATTATTTTAATTTCATGAAAAAAAACTATTCTCAACTATAAAAAGTACAAAAATCCAAAGGCGGTAAATAATTTTCAGTAAAATGAAACAATATTTGCATTTTAGGAAACGCGTACAAAAATTTCATATCTTTTTCCTAAAAGTAAGCATATTTTATGAAGAACACCCAATCTTGATGTACAAAAAGTACTGAAATCATGTGACAGTTAATATTAGTATCAAAATAAATCAACAACTACATTCTTATTCCACAAAAATAAAAGTGTAAGTATTTTAATTCTCATTATATCTGAATTCTGATTAGAAGACTTGTCTCAAGATGGTAAAAATAACTGATTTCAAATAAAATAGTATCATTTTTGATAAAAAGAAGAATAATTTTGATTATTTTAAACAATGCGAACAAAATTTTAGTATGATTTTTCTGATATTCTTTTAATTTATGACAAAAAAACTATTCTTAAATATAAAAAGTACAAAAATCCAAAGGCGGTCAATAATTTTCAGTAATATGAAGAAATATTTGTATGTTAGGCAGCGCGTACAAAATTTTTATATCTTTTTCCTGAAAGTTAGATTATTCTATGAAGAACAGCCAATCATGATGTACAAAAAGTACTGAAATCATATGCAGTTAATAATTTGCATCAAAATAAATCAATAACTGCATTCTTATTCCACAAAAATAAAAGTTTAAGTATTTTAATTCTCACTATATTTCTATTCTGATTAAAAGACTTGTCTCTAGATGGTAAAAATAACTGATTTCAAATAAAACAGTATAATTTTTAATAAAAAGAAAAACAATTTTGGTTATTTTTAACAATGCGAATAAAATTTCAGTATGATTTCTCTGCCATTCTTTTAATTTTATGAAAAAAAAACTATTCTAAACTATAAAAAGTACAAAAATCCAATGGCGGTCAATAATTTTCAGTAAAATGAAGAAATATTTGCATTTTAGGCAACGCGTACAAAAATTTAATATCTTTTTCCTTAAAGTAAAATTATTTTATGAAGAACAGCCAATCATTATGTACAAAAAGTACTGAAATCATATGACAGTTAATAATATGCATCAAAATAAATCAATAACTGCATTCTTATTCCACAAAATTAAAAGTTTAAGTATTTTAATTCTCATTATATCTCAATTCTGATTAGAAGACTTGTCTCAAGATGGTAAAAATAACTGATTGCAAATAAAATAGTACAATATTTGATAAAAAGAAGATTAATTTTGGTAATTCTAAACAATGGGAACAAACTTTTAATATCATTTCTTTGACATTCTTTTAATTTCATGAAAAAACAACCTATTCGAAACTATTAAAAGCTCAAAAATCCAATGGCGGTCAACAATAACCATTTTCGTAGAAATAAGTTCATGTTAACTGAGTCATATAATACAATTATGTTTTATATGTCTCTGAGGTTTATAATATTTAATACGAAAATATTAATCAACACAAACAATTTAACGCTCTAAGCATCTTATTCTGTTAAACTATTTTTACTTTTTTTATTGCAACTAATTTTATTACAAATTATAACGTGTAAATTAAGGTGTCTTCGTAGAGGTCCGCGTTCATCGATTGTAAACACTGTGGAGTTCGGTTTATATAAGAATTTTAAATATATACGTATCCGTCCGATCCGTGCATAAATTTAATTTACTGATCGATCGGTGACAGTTGTCAGGGTAACTCTTACATAGGTTATTTGACTTATCTGACGGATCCTATGGGTCACCGATCACCGATCAGTCATCGATCCATCAAACATCCGTCACCGATCATTCACCGATCAGTCAAGTTCACGTCAAACAGTAACGCCTAAGGTTGCAAGTACTGTATAATGCTGCTTTTCTTGGCCCAAAACAATCCACGCTCAGGAATAACAAAAGTAAATTCCGAAAAGTTAAAAAACCCTACTATAATAATGAATGTGAAGCACAATTTAGAGCTTTAAAACACCATACTAGGAAATTGTGTAAAGAACCATGGAATAAGCAACTAAGATTAGAAGTTATGTCCAAAAAAAAAGGTACTTAACAAATTAATAAGGAAAAACTATAGACAATTTAGAAATAAAATGCTGACAAAAATTTTGGAATCAAAGAATTCTTCAGATGAGTTTTGGAAAACTGTTAAAACTTTAAAGAAAAAAGAATTGAATGATCCTAGTTCAAACATTCAAGCTAAAGAATGGTTTGAATACTTATGAAATCTAATGAATACTACTCATGACAAAAATTCTGGTTTTAAATCATGTACTGATGATCAATTTTTGAATAATTGCAACAAAAAACTAAATGTTAGGATAACTGCAGAGGAAGTGCTTCTTGCTATAAAAGCCTTGAAAAATAAGAAAGCATGTGGTTCTGATGGAGTAACAAATGAAATGTTAAAAATATCTTGTACTATGAACGTCAACATGTATGTTAAATTATTTAACTTAATTCTTTTTACTGGCATATATCCTTCTAAATGGAGAGAAAATTATATTAAACCAGTATTCAAAGGAGGGTGTTTTAATAACCCCTCAAACTACAGAGGTATAGCACTTTCTAGCTGCTTAGGAAAATTTTTCACAAGAGTTTTGTATAACCGTTTAGAAAAGTATTCAGAAACTAATAATATTATTTGTCGTGAACAGATTGGATTCAAAAAAGGATGCAGAACTAGTGATCACTTCCTTACTTTAAAAACTATTATTGATAAGGCTTTTAAATCAAACAAAAGAATATATGCATGTTTTATTGATTTTAAAAAAGCTTTTGACACTATAAATAGAGAAGCTCTGTTGCACAAACTTGCTGAATATAACATAAATGGACCATTCTTTAATATCCTTAAAGATATGTACAAAGAAGTTTTATTTGCAGTTAAAGTCACTGAAGGCGTTACTAATATGTTCCCTTCCTCAGTTGGAGTAAAACAAGGCTGCATTCTAAGTCCTACCTTATTTTCTTTTTATATAAATGATTTAACCTCAATGTTTGATAACACATGTGATCCTGTAACATTACATGACATAAAATTGTCTAGTCTTTTATATGCTGATGACTTAGTATTAATATCAGAATCCTCAGAAGGTTTACAAAATTGTCTAAACAAGTTAAATACTTATTGTGAAAAATGGAACTTGACTGTCAATCTTGACAAGACAAAAACAATGATATTTAATAAAAGTGGTAAAAAACTTACAAAAGACCAGTTTGTATTGAATAATGAATTAATTGAATGTTGCACAGAATATAAATATTTAGGTATACTATTCAAGCCATCAGGAATTTTCACTAATGCTGTAAATCTCCTATGTAAAAAAGCTTCTAAGGCATTGTTTTGTATTAAAAAATACTCTACTCAGATAAGATGGATGTTTCTTCCCATATGAAACTATTTAATTCTTGTGTTAGTCCAATATTACTGTATTGTAGTGAGATATGGTCGCTAAATATTGTGAAGAACAACAAAACTCTTGAATCTCAATATTTATCTATGGAATCAGTAAAACTCCAAATCAAATTTGCGAAAGGTCTTCTAAATGTTAATTCAACGTCAGTAAATACAGATGTATTAGCTGAATTGGGAATGTACCCTATTGGTATACAGGCCCTTAAGTCTTCTATAGGATTTTGGTTACATATTTTAAAGTCAAATGAAAATGAGTCTTTATTATATAATGTTTATAAAGCTAACAAGCAGTTAAATGATGGATTTGCTTCAAAAGTTAAAATGCTACTTTCAAAATTAAATTTCACTCATGTTTGGGAAAATCAATGTACCTTCTCTAAAAAACGATTACTATTAGCCGTCGTGAAGAAGCTCAATGAAAATTACATTATATTTTGGAAAAATTGTCTCTTTAATGATGATAATTCAATAAATGGAAATAAACTAAGAACCTACAGAAAATTTAAAGTTAAGTATGAACTAGAAAAGTACCTTTTATTGAATTTAGATAAAAATGTTACAAAAAATTATGCTAAAATAAGAATAAGTAATAGTATGTTGGCTGTTGAACGTGGAAGATACAACAAAACAGCTCTAGAAAATAGAATATGTCCTTTATGTCATAAAGAGTTGGAAGATGAATTTCATTTCATCATTACATGTTCAGAAATTAATAAAACTAGGATCAAAATGTTTAATGAAATTTCTAATATTGTCCCCTGTTTTAATTCCATGAGTGAAGAAAATAAATTTGATTTTATATTTTCCTGCGAAGAATGTGATATTTTACTTATCATTGTTAACTACATAAGTGAAATGTATAATGAGAGAAACAATTATAATGTCAATATATGAACTGTGTAATGTATATTATAATATATTTTTTCATACATAAGCATAATATTTTAATACATAACTTTAAAGAGGAGGCATGCTGTCAAAAATAGTATTATAATTAATACTATTAATCTATGTTTTTGTTTTTCTTTCAATGCTACATGTTTGTAGTGTAACTGTTTATTGACTATCGTTTTGTAATTTTAATATGCCTGTTTGTTTGTTTGTTTTTGTTGTGTATTTTAGTAACAATCCTATTGTTTGGATTTCAAACTAATAAAATTCTTATTCTTATTCTTGAAGCATGCATTCTAGAAGAGATATTGATAAGACATCAAAGGGATCAGTCATGGTTCATTCAGATGGTCCACAATGGCAATAACATGTTCTTTATCTCTTTTCATTGTTGCTTGTTTTGTTTTCTCTGGTGAATTTGCAGTATTTGCAGGGGGGGGGGGGGGATTTATAAAATGTCCCGATGTGACAAAATGTGAAACAATAGCCTAGCTAGAATATGTGAAAACGAGATTAAAACAAAAAACCGAAATGACAGATAGCAACAATCGGATCCCTGAAAAATAACTTTCAATTCAGAGACTCAAATTTAAAACGATTTAAGATCTTAGAATTCATGATTATAAAACTGAAGAGAAATGTTTAAGCAAATTGAGCACTATATATAAGGTTTTGATTTTTATGACCCCACTTACATCGTAGAGTATATTAATTTATCGCTTACAGGTTCGTTCGTCTACCCGTTCGTCTGTTCGCCCAGCTATAGATTGGTTTGTCCGAATATCACCTCGTACAGTTTTTGAGTTGCAACTGAAACATTTTAAGTCAAATATCCTCAAAATGCAAGGTAGTTGGATACACTTTATTATAAAATGCAAAGAGAGAGATCATTGTTTGTCCTGCTTCCTCTTCCGACATTTGTTGAACTACTGTTTTAATATTTCAGAGTTTGCTTGAACACACAATTGAGATGTTCATGCATGTATACTTAGGCATTTTGATTTTTGTCAAATATTCTTAAATGCCAGGAAGACCGAGTTGAACCTTAACAGTTATGTATATTACAAGCATCTAGAGCTACTCCTACATTTTTTAAGCAACGACCTTGATATCTTGTAGAATGCAGAAGCGTATCAAGGGAATCCGGTGGCAGGTGGCCTGCTCCCCCTTTTGGGGACTTTTGAGTTGTTGATTATAAAGAGAAGCACCGAAACATGACTGGAACAAGCTCCCTTTTCGGCCTTTAACTGAGCCCCACTTATGAATATTTCTAGTTCCGCAACTGGGATGATTATACGCATAATAGTGATGTGCAAGTCCATATTTTAGTCTTAGATGATAAGTTGTTAGTGGCTTTGAAGTAGCTATCAGTTAACTGCGAGTACTCTCAAATCTGTTCCTAGTGTCATTTTGTTGTTTTTGGGTGTACAAGTACCCGGCCACGTCCACTTATAGTTTTGTCATCTGATGAGTTAAGCCTTTTTCAACTGATTATATATATATATATATATATATAGTTCGTTCTTATTTTGTACTTTCATACCATTGTCCAAGGTTAGGGTAAGGTATTTTTTCAAATATACATTCACATACATTATTACTAATAATTGGACTTCAAATAAGACATCAACTATAACTGGGGTATTTAAACGTGTCTTATATAGGCACACATAATTTACGTTTTACTTCTGTATTGCTTTTTGCTAAATGAAATGTATGCAAACATATGTTCTTTTATGCAGTGGTGTCACAAGGGGGTGGGGAGGGATCTTCTTCATGCATACTCAGTTCCTAAAAAGGTTGTTATAATTTTATACTATATTCATTTAAATCTGAATTGCCATGGTCTTTTTAAACCATTCTTTGAACAGCTTTTCATTTTCGCCAATAATTATTTCTTTCATTCGCCTAACTTTTGTGAAACAGGACGTAAACACATATAAGTTAAATGATAATAATAATAAAAATACACTTCTTATGCTATTTGCACCCGCCTTGTTCGCCATGGGACATGACTGTGTGATAATCATATATAGGCGGTATGATATAACTTTTATATTTTTGTGAACGGGCTTACGATCGGAATTCATTTTTGTAAACTTCGGAAATTAGTACATACATGTAAAAAAAAAGGTTCTTATTAGTAATCGTGTCAATAATATCGCTCTAATATATATTTTGGTGAAAAGCTTGGCAGTCAGCACTGCTCTTCTTTATAATTCTTAAATGTATCACCCTACGCGACATGCGTTGCGGTGGACATAGAACTTTTCTATGGGCGTCCGAACGTGTGCGTGTTTCTGTCTAGCCACCTGGTTTGTTAGCCCTTGCATGTAAAATTCTTGTCAATTGTGAATCAAACTTATAGCAGAGATTAATCGTCCCTATTGGCTCAGACGGTAAAAGAAAAGGGACCAGTATTGAATTTCGAACTAGTACTAGACATTGCTCATATAGACATGTAATATATTTTTTTTATAAATATCTGTAAAAATTGTCGACATGAGAGCACTTTGGTACCCAATACTCTTCAACTTTGTATAATATTTGGCCTTTAACTTTTTTTGGATTCGGATTGATGAGTCTTTTTTAGACGAAACGCGCGTCTGTCATAAATACAAAATTTAAATTCTGATATCTATGATGATTTTATTTACAATGCATTTTTTGGTAAAATTGTTCCGTATTTCTGAAGCTTTAACACATTTTTGAAAAGCTGGTCGGACCAGATTTTCAAATACGTCCGAACCATTGCTGATGATGGGCGTATGACATTTTTTTTAAATGTTCGATATTTTTTTTTGGCGCCGATTGTGTTCATGTCAAGTTCTTGTGGATGTTATTTTTTTTATTATTAGTATAAACCTCTTCTGTTCGTCATTCAGTATATGCATATGTTATAAATTGTCATACTAATTGTTCTTCCCTGCAAATAGGCTGTTGTCGTTTTTATCTTGCGCAGAAATAACTGGTGTTGGTGGTAGTGGGGGGGGGGGGGTGGGGTGTCAGTCTATTGGGCTAAGCACAGAGTATAGAGAAAACTCAAGTGAAATTGGTTAATGGCTATCGCAGTTTTTCGGTGACCATTCCTTCCCTCATGAAATCGAGGACTGCTTCACGTTTGACATTATGTCTGACGCTCGAATCCGTCTGATGACAATTTCATCATTCTAAGATTTTGTACTTATATATGTTGAACTTCAAGTTAGCCCCCTTATTGCTGGTCAGTTGCACGCGTTCAAAACTGTAAGAATAACCGTGCAAATTTTCATAGATGTAAACAGAGTGCTTTTATCTTTTACTAGTAATTTTTAAAATTGACTAAATTCATTCTTATTTTGTACAGTTATACCATTGTCCAAGGTTGGAGCGAGGGATGGGATCCATCTTACTTGTTTAACCCCGCCACCTAATATAAGCATGTTCCTGTCCAAAGTCAGGAGCCTATAATTCAGTGGTTGTCGTTAATTTATGTGTTGCATATTTGATTTTCGTTCAATTTTTTTTTATATAAATAAGGCCGTTATAGTTTTCTCGTTTAAATTGTTTTACATTGTCATATAGGGACCTTTTATAGCTAATTATGCTCATTGTTGAATCTATGGAATTGCGAAAATAAGGTCCACATTGGTCAATTATTATAGATATATATATATAGATATATGTTATTAATATCAACTTCACTTTTTTAAAACATTTATCATGTATTAAGTTTCTTGTCATTTGTGTATACAATGTACTATGTTTGCATTTTAACCCGTCAGGGTTTCATGTTTTTTGCAATCAAGATTATTAATATGTGAAAAGGGTGGGAAATTTAAAACGGTAAGGGTTATTTCTAATTAAGTGTCTGATGCTAGTATGTATTGTGTTGCGGTTAAAACCACATTTGTAAATGTGTCAGATGTTTCCGGCATTTTTTTGATATTTGCACCCATTTGACATCTAAAATAGACTGTAGGAATTTGCAATTGTCGATAAGCTTTGTTTAAGAGGGAGTGGAAATGTAACGCATATCAGATCTTTATATATATATATATGTGTAGGTCTTCATTTTGTTATATAAATATCTGGAAATATACATGGGTATATATCATCTTTAAAAAAAATATGATTTAAAAAGGGACAGGTTATAGCCGGATCCGGTTTGGGTGTGGCCCCGCCCCCACCCCCCTAAATCCGCCTCTGGTCTAGTCAAAGCAGGTTTCATATAAAATAGAGCCCATCAAAGAGTTCTTATCGATATTAATGTATTTTGACTCACGATCTCGTCTTTAACAGTCACAATTCGAACAGAACGTTGACTTAAACAGTGCTAATCTGTTTTCAAAAGGGGGGGTCGTCCGAACCCACCCCCACCCCTGGCTACGGGTATGGAAAGCCATAAATTTTATAGGACAAACAGTCACACTTACAATCAGTCACGCCGTTGCGGAGTAGGCATTTAATTTTAACCTTTTCCGATCGTTTGTATATACGTAAAAATGTACTAAATACGTCCGTACGTTCAAAAAAATGTATCCGTTCTTTAACTTTGGTTTGCCTTAACCAAATGTTTTGAAACTCATACACAATGCTTATTATTCCATAACACATATCAAGTTTGAATTTTGGTCTCATTAATTTCACCGTTCTAGAGTTATGCCTTTTACAAATAGGCAGAATTGCTGAATTTTTCGTTTCCTTCCTCTAACTCGAGTTTGCCTCAACCAAATGTTATGAAGTTTAAAAATGCTTACTGCCACAAAACTCATATCAGGAACACACTTGCTTGGGTAGAGTCACTTTTAACGATCTTGATTTATGGGCCTTTATAACTTTTTTTTGCAAGCGGGGGCATTATCTGCATGTGGCCCATAGACACTTTCCCCATTTAGTTCATTGAATAAGTGTTTTCTTTTTCAAAGAAAACTAATCTCAGAACTAAATTGTGACTATTTTGTCAGTGTCTTTTTGTCCGTAACATTTTTTAGTGTAGTGACTTTCTGTCCTTCATATTTTCCTGGTCAGTACTCGATTAGCTTGATTTAATTTGTACTTGATAAATAATTATATCCGATCGCTTTGAGCTCAGTGCCATTAATCTGTGTTTTATCTGTTTTCTAGATTTACTCGAACAATGCTTCTGGATCATTGACCGACTACTACCACTATTAATAAATCCAAACCTGACCTATATTCGACTCTACCAAACTCGATCGCTTTTGATTCCTATACTTAACCATGCACATGTACGAGTACAAATGACCGCTACAAGACTTTATGAAAGGTTGTACGTGTGCAGATCAAATATTCACATTGATAGGAAGATGTGGTATGAGTGCCAATGAGACAACTCTCCATCCAAGTCACAATTTAATAAAGCAAACCATTATAGGTCAAGGTACGGTCCTCAACACGGAGTCTATGCTCACACCGAACACCAAGCTATAAAGGGATTAAAAATTACTGGTGGAACAAACATTCAAACGGAAAAACCAACGGTACCGGTCAGATCTATATATAAAAAAAACCGAGAAACACTAATGAACCACAAAAACAAACGACATACACTGAACATCATAACTGAGAAATACATACATCTATTTCTAAGTTAGTACAAGTACAATATTTACATTTCACTTAACAGCATTTATACACAAATGAAGGAGAGCTATAGTGTAGTGCATGGTTAGCGCTTGGAACTACTAACTCAATGGTTCCAGGGACTGAATTTTCGGCTCTCCATTGACACAATTATTTTCGAGTATTGTCTTAAGAAATGATGATAATTCTTCCGAAGGGGGCGATAAATGGATGACTAGTGTTAAGAGATAGTCACATGCAACATTTATTTAATCATGACAATAATCAGATATGGTTCAAGAAGCGTCCAAATTCAGTCGGTTCCATCCGAACTTATCCCATTTATATATATATATCCCGTTCTCAATCCAATTCTTTCTAATTCGATTTGCATCTTTCCCATGGTTAAATACAATTCGTCTGTCAATTTAACTTATGTAAATGAACTGTCAGTCGATCTTAACATTCTGAACAATCCTGCCAAGTCTGTTTATCTATAGGTTTTCTTCTAGAGGTAAAGGTTGCACTTTAACCTAATATTCTATTTTTAGCCGTGTCAGCCATGATGGTTGGCAAGTGAGGTTATCAGACAAAGTTGGTCAATTACATACTCCAATGATGGTTGGCAAGTGAGGTTATCAGACAAAGTTGGTCTATACTCCAATGATGGTTGGCAAGTGAGGTTATCAGACAAAGTTGGTCTATACTCCAATGATGGTTGTTGTTCATTTTTGTTTAATTTGGATAATTAGTTTTAGAGAAAAAGGACTTTAGTATGAATGACGTCATAACGAACGCAAAATGATGATCATAGTTGAACTGCTGTGTCCTAGAGGGCAAGTAGCTCAACCAGTGGTACTAGCTCATGTAAAATAAGTAAAACGTAAGTAGAGATTCCGCCAGTATAGACGCACCCCTTGATTGACTGCAAGGGTCATACTAATTAGCGACAAGAAGCGTCAAGAAGCGACAAGAAGAATCATTTTAGCGACAAGAAGCGACAAGAAGCTATTTAGCGACAAGAAAACCTTTTTTTTTTAATTAAATATAAAAAAAATTAGTCATTTTTAATATACGGGCAGAAATAAATTGATAATTTTTATTATTATATTGATAGATGAAGAAATTAAACATTTGCGGGAAAGGGATTGTGTAGTTTTTATTATCATATTGATAAACGAAGAAATTAAACATTTGTGAAGAAGGGAGCATGTAGGACACCGGGAAGTCTGTTATTATGGTGGAGGAAGCCAAAGTACTCGGAGAGATCCACCGGGCTTCTCGGCGGGAACGGACAACCCGAAGAGATTTCAGTAGATTGATCTCCAGGTCAAGCTGGGAACAACTTTAACCTACCGAGGCCCCCGAAGTATCCAAGCTAGTTTAAAGGCAGTGTCTGCGAGTACCCACATGCAGGTACTAATAGTCAAATTGCCGTTCGTAGGCTACGCGTACCCACATCCGGTTTTACAATTAAATACCATCGGATCAGGAATGAAACGCAAAATATATATGGAAATTGTCGCAATTAGTGAATAAATTAATTAAAACTACTCAGAAGTTTTATAAATATTTATATTTAGGTAAGTGGACAGTTTTTTTCAGTTAATATAAGTATTCTTAAAATGGAAGAGAGTTATAGACTACACATTTTAAAGTAATGTATTGGAATAATTTGTTCAAAACTATCACTATCAGTCGATTATTTTTATACAATTGTATAAAAGAAACTCGGAGTCTATTAATTTATTCCATTGTTTGACTGGCAACATTTGAAATGTACAGGGTTGAAATATGTACCAAAACAATCCTATTGGATATGTAAAATTTGTTTCAAATCTTTTAGTAACATCGGGAACAGATATTGACCGTTAGATATACTGTTCCCAGGTTACATGAATCTTTTAAAATTGGTTTAATTTGACATCATTACTTGCTTCTTCAATTTTTATATAGAGATCCAAGATTTAATTTTAGTCGTTAGATATATTTTAAAATTTCAGTTTCTGTTTTACATTGAACTAAAAGATTATTTTAAATCTCAAAAAGGTATTTTTCAAATTCAGGAAAATTTTATTCTTTAAATTTGCATTTACATTTTATAATAGTATAGATTTTTATCATGTTTTTCCTTTACAGGGACTGTACAGTTTCATTTTCCACCAGTGTGCATTTAATTTGCAATGTTTATTATGGATTAGTTTATTATCTAATAAATACAATTTGAAAATATCATCTTTACTCTTCACTCGTTCTACACGAAATCCCCAATATTATCGATAATTTACGACTAAAGTTTACATTTCATACCTGATCCGATGGCATTTTATTGTAAAACCGGATGTGGGTACGCGTAGCCTATAAACGGCAATTTGACTATATTCGTACCCGCATGTGAGTACGCGCAGACACTGCCTAGTATAAACTCCGGTCTGGATACCAGAGATGTTTGTGAGAGGGTGAAAATAACCCTACTGTTGTACTGACTTTTTTAGCATCCCGAGTGAGAATCGAACTCGGGACCTTCAGCACTGTAGTCATCGGTCTTAACCACTATACCACGAATTCACACAATAACGACGACGATACAACAGACGCCATGTGACGAAAATAGGTGAACTAAGGTGCCCTGGAAGGTCATAACGAGTAGCGCCTGCTCCACTAGCGGCACTTTATTATGTTAAATACATAGATGATTAAACGGACGTCAAGTGATAAGAGCTGAATCGCGGTATCTTGGAATGACGAGCGTCTCATGATCTACAAGTGGCACTATCTCATGTAAAATAAGTAAATTGGTAACAGACAACGACTCATTGAATCCAAACTGCTCGTCATAGATGAACTTAGGTGCCCTGGAAGAACTAGCATCTCCTATACTCCACGATTGGCATATATTATATTAAATACATAGTGATGAGAACAACTGAACTGCATGAGGTGCCCTAAAAGGACGTGCATCTCGTCATTTCCTGCTCCACTTGTGGTACTAACTCAGGTGAAATAAGTAAAAAATTTTAACAGACGACGACAAAATGGACGCCATGTGTTCATCATAAATGAATTGAAATGCACTGGAAAGACGAGCAGATCCTGCTTTACTAGATATACTATGTCATGTGAAATAAGTAAACTTGTTAACAGACGACAACACAACGGACGCCATGTGCTCGTCATAGGTGAACTGAGAAGGACGAGCAGACCATTCTTAACTAATGTCACTATCTTTTGTAAAATAAGTAAATTGTTAGCAGAAGACGACTCAATGGACGCGAAGTTATAATGATAGCTGTACTGTAAATCCCCAGAATGACGAGGAACTCCTATTCAACAAGTTTCACTACATCAAAATCAGAGCTATGTATACTTTATCTATGTGGTTTGTACACGTGACTTTGTCCCTTTTGAATAAACCATTTCCCTTATGTGTATATAATCATGTTTAATTCCAAGGAAACATGCCTAAATTTGACTATTTGCGAAACGGAATAGGTGAAATCACCATGTTTTCAACATGATTTGGCCGAAAACTTAAGAAAGCGTGTAGGATACAAGTTATTTAACCTTAAAATTCAACATACAAGATGTTTCCTTATATACTGAACCAAGGTGCCCTCAAAAGAAGCAGTTCTCGCTATACAAGTGAATAATGTAAAATAAGCATTTTTTTCAAAACAACACAACGGACGCTAATTGAGATCAAAATTGAACTAATGCCCTGGAAGGACTTGTATGTCATACTCCACCAGCTTATATTGGTACTATCTTATGTAAAATAGGTAAAACTGTTTACAGACGACGACACAACGGACGTAATTTGATGGTTTTAGCGGAACTGAGGTTCCCTAGAAGAACAATCAGATCCTGCTCAACTAGGGGTACAGTATTATCATGTTATCAAAATTGTTAATAATTTTTTTTAACTATATAATACTGTTTATTAAATGTTTAATTAACATGAATACGTTATCAGAAATCCTTATATGTACATAGGAAGTAAAATGGCGAAAATCGTATATACACATATTAATATTGTAACAACTTCAATCATAAATCAAGAACATCTCTACCGCTTTCGTAGACCCAAAAAATTCAAAAGTTTAGTATATCAGCATTTAGATAAGCATAATCATAATCTGAAATATATAAAATTCCAACCGCTCGAAACCGTTCAAAAACAACCAGGAGAATCGCACAAGCAATTTGAAAAATCACGCGAAGTTCGCGAATTGTTTTGGATAAAAAGACTTCAAACAGCTTATCCTCTCGGTCTAAATGATAAAATATTAGGGCAGGGGAACATATCTAAAACTCATATCGATGTCATTAATATTGTTGATAAACGACTTAGAAGTAATAGGTCTCATGGTAAACGCAAGAACCGTAATCAACGTATTAAACATCGTATAAATTATACACTTGCTGATCTGTTATCTATAATAAAGAATAATGGCAGACATCAAGTATTATGCAAACTGTGTCAGATACCTATAAGTAAATTATATGCTATTTTTCTGGAGTGTGATAAAATTTCTTTTTTTAGCCCATTTTATGAATACACCCGTATTATTACAGCCTTTTGTCATCACAGGCTTTTTCCTATTATTGATAAACCTGAAATAGTTATCAAAGGTACCAGGATTATAATTTAGTACGCCAGACGCGCGTTTCGTCTACATAAGACTCATCAGTGACGCTCATATCAAAATATTTACAAAGCCAAACAAGTACAAAGTTGAAGAGCATTGAGGATCCAAAATTCCAAAAAGTTATGCCAAATACGGCTAAGGTAATCTATGCCTGGGATAAGAAAATCCTTAGTTTTTTGAAAAATTCTAAATTTTGTAAACAGAAAATTTATAAAAATGACCACATTATTGATATTCATGTCAACACCGAAGTGTTGACTACTGGGCTGGTGATACCCTCGGGGACGAAACGTCCACCAGCAGTGGCATCGACCCAGTGGTGTAAATAGTTATCAAAGGTACCAGGATTATAATTTAGTACGCCAGACGCGCGTTTCGTCTACATAAGACTCATCAGTGACGCTCATATCAAAATATTTACAAAGCCAAACAAGTACAAAGTTGAAGAGCATTGAGGATCCAAAATTCCAAAAAGTTATGCCAAATACGGCTAAGGTAATCTATGCCTGGGATAAGAAAATCCTTAGTTTTTTGAAAAATTCAAAATTTTGTAAACAGAAAATTTATAATCAAAGAGCTGAAAGCTCTGAAGAAAAATGACGCCACTGTCTCTAATATTGGGATAGTTTTTATGCAAGTCTTGATTTTCACATACCGTAATTAGTTTAACAATGCAACATGTCTCGTAAGCATATAATTGATATTCGTATATATGTGTGTGTGTGAAGTGAAGGTGACAACTGGCTGTTTTTTTAAGACAAATGAATAGGTCAAGACTACCTGAATTGTACAAATAAATACCGTAGAAAGGCTTGTATATTTCTCACTGGTACATAGTCTGAATCCGGGTCCGTTCGCGCCCACTCATGTTCGCCCTCTTTCACTTTCACACCCTAAATGTTCGCACCCAATCTTAATTGGTTTTGTGTTTAATAACTCTGTAAGCAAGTGTTTTCTTATAAGTATAATTGTTGTCATTGTCTCAAAATAAAGTGAGACAGCATTTTTATTTGTGTTGAATAAATCTTAATCATGTTTTGGATAGCGTATTGTTAAAAATAATAATAATCCTTTCTAATTAAAGTGGTATTTTGTCAACGTTTTATTTTGTGTTGAATAACTCTTAATCATGTTTTGGTTAGTGTATTGCTATAACTTTGTTTCATTGACTTCTTTCAAAATGAAGTGAGATTCTGACTATGTTTTTTTCTGTGTGTTGAATAGATTTTATCATGTTTTGGTTATAATAGTGGATTGCTATATTTTGGTTCCTATATTTTATTGTTTCGTTGTTTCAGATCAAAGGGACCAAGCTGTTAAAAACAATTATCTTTTGTGTTTTTCCTTTAAAATCTTCAATGTTTTACTCATACCAAGCTATAAATACATTCAGTATTTACACCAAAGCAATTTAAAACAACAATCATGATTTTCCAATTATTCAACTTGAATTTGAATTAAAATTGAGCGCGAATGAGTAGAGTGCGAACGGACCTTGGGTGCGAACGTGCGAGGTGCGAACCTGCAAGGTGCGAAAGTGTATTGGGCGCGAACAGACCTAATACCACAAAATATTAAGTAAATAATCTTTTTGTTACTGTTATCAAAGGTCTAATGAAACTCAGGTAATTTCAAACATTTGTCAAAGAATTCTAGTCAAACCGGCACCTGGTTAAATTGGCACCTGGACAAATCAGCACCTGGTTAAATCGACACCTGATATAGTCAATTTGTCACCCATGTTAAATATATATTTTAACAGTATTTTAAGCAAAAAGAGTAACAAGAGTGCACATGCTGAAATGTCTCGCCTTCTATACTAATCATTGATATTATGTTGATAGTCCTAAGTATAAAGCTAAGCTTTATAACAACTGTACCATAAACTTAACATTAACCAAGATAACTAAACAAAGACCAATGAACCTTGAAAATGAGGTCAAGGTCAGATGAACCATGCCAGGCAGACATGTACAGCTAACAATGCTTCTATACAACATATATAGTTGACCTATTACTTATCGTTTAAGAAAAATAGACCAAAACACAAAAACTTAACACTGTGCAATGAACCGTGAAAATGAGGTCACGGTCAAATAAAACCTGCGCGACTGACATAAAGATCATAAAATATTTCCATACACCAAATATAGTTGACCTATGGCATATAGTATTAGATAAAAAGACCAAAACTCAAAAACTTAACTTTGACCACTGAACCATGAAAATGAGGTCAAGGTCACATGACATCTGCCCGCTAGACATGTACACCTTACAATCATTCCATACAACAAATATAGTAGACCTATTGCATATAGTATGAAAATAACAGACCAAAACATAAAAATCTAACTATAACCACTGAACCATGAAAATGAGGTCAAGGTCAGATGACACCTGCCAGTTGGACATGTACACCTTACAGTCCTTCCATACACCGAATATATTAGCCCTATTGCTTATAGTATCTGAGATATGGACTTGACCACCAAAACTTAACCTTGTTCACTGATCCATGAAATGAGGTCGAGGTCAAGTGAAAACTGTCTGACAGACATGAGGACCTTGCAAGGTACGCACATATCAAATATAGTTATCCTATTACTTATAATAAGAGAGAATTCAACATTACAAAAAATTTGAACTTTTTTTTCAAGTGGTCACTGAACCATGAAAATGAGGTCAAGGACATTGGACATGTGACTGACGGAAACTTCGTAACATGAGGCATCTATATACAAAGTATGAAGCATCCAGTTCTTCCACCTTCTAAAATATAAAGCTTTTAAGAAGTTAGCTAACACCGCCGCCGTAGCCGCCGCCGGATCACTATCCCTATGTCGAGCTTTCTGCAACAAAAGTTGCAGGCTCGACAAAAATAAGTAAGGGGTTGCCAGAATTTTTTTCAGTATTTAAGCAAAAAGAGTTAAATACTAACTTTCACATTTTTGGGTGTTCATTGTACATTTTGTATAGTTTTATTTTTCTCAACTAAATGACATTTTTGGTGTATTTTTAATGATATATATACGAGTAGTCAAAATAATTATTACGTCTGGCAAGGCTTTTTTAATTTTATTCTGGGACACCTTTCTATGACCGCAAGGCTATGTTAATTTTTTTCTGGGACGCCTTCCTAAGAAAGCCTTCCTACGAACTTCGTAAGAAGACGTCACAGAAAAAAAATAAAATAGCCTTGCCAGACGTCATAATTATTTGGACTAATACATGAGATATTGGATATTTGTATGCATTATTTAAACCAGTTGAGCATTTTACAGGATTGTTTGTTTAATGCTTTTTAAACTTTACTGAAAAAAAAACCACCTTAAATTTGCTTATTATTTGGCATGAAAGTTTGATTTATTGAAAGGGACTCATAGTTTTCCATTTTTTTTTTAATAATTGTCTAATTGTTAAAACAACAGCTTGGGTAAGGGCTTCGTTGTTTACCTTTATACACAACAACATAATTTCACTTTGGTTTCGTTGTTTACCTAAATACACAACAACATATTCACTATGTACGAATTGACGTCAAATAGGTGCCGATTTGACTAGATGCCAATTTAACCAGGTGCCGACTTGACTTGTACGTTTCAATTCCTCTGCGATCGTTTGCGGTATTTTCTTGAGAAAAACCTATTTTCCATCATCAAAGAGAAGAAGAAACTGCTTGAAAATGATTCTGGAACGCTTCATGATTGTTAAAATAAGTTAAATTCACTCAAAAAACAATTTTAAAACTTGCGATGTTTAAACAGGAAGTTTCAAAAGCACGTGTAAAAAAAGAAATTAACCGATGAGAGTGGAAATCCGTACATAACAGATATCACTATAGTACGACTTTGAAAGCAAAACAGTTCCATCCTTTTGTAAAACAGTCTTTAATATACCTATCACATTAATGTTTGAAGGGTCTTAAGCTTATTCAAACCATAAAAGTCGGTATGAAACACCAAAACGGAATGAACAATAACCGATTACGTTTTGTAGTTTACAAATTCTAAACTGGTTCCCGTCAAACTACAACACTTTGTCCGAGTGTAGTGGAATACAAGCAGAAACCAGCTAGTTTGTAAACTGGTTCCTGGCTGATTACTACACAATGACCTCTCATGCATAATTAATGATTAACACAAGCAGATTCCAGTTTGTATAGAAAATAGTAAATACGAAACCAAGCGCGGTAGGCAGAGAAATGTAATGAAGTTCAGGTCGCCAGTAATGGAACAATGACTGCGTCATTTTCCAAAAATGACCACATTATTGATATTCATGTCAACACCGAAGTGTTGACTACTGGGCTGGTGATACCCTCGGGAAATCATAAACGACATTTTCTCAAATTAAAATATATAAATAGAGGTATTGATTTTATTAATTTGTCTAGCATATTCAATGACTCTTCTGTCTATAGCTTAATACCTCCATATTTTGATAATATAGAACAACCCATTATTTCGTATTCTTATAAAAAACCGAGCAGAAATTTGATTTTCAATTATACGTCAATTACAACAGACGTCAATATAGAAAATAATGTTCCTTCCACTTGAGATTGCGAAACATCTAGTTTTAAATATGTTCCCTATGGTCATGTTATCACAGGAGACCTCAACATCGTCGATGACCGTGAAGTCATAACCTTTCTAAAGAAAGGACCGAAATACCGTCCTCCATCTACAATAGATTGGAAACAGTGTCGTCAGGTCATTAAAGAAGCTCTGTCTGCCTATTGTAAAAATTGGTGCAAACGTGAAAAATCCGATAAAAAATCTTTAGACAGTTATTTGAATAAAATTATGAATACGGTTGATATTCGAATATCTCATTTAGAAAACAATTCTGAAATAAATAATAGGAACCATGATATACCCATTTCTAGAATAAAAAACAAACAACTCAAGGTACTCGCAGAGCGGTTTGTGTTCGTACCGGCAGACAAGGCAGCAAATAATGTAGTGGTGGTGTGACGCATATACTACACGAAAGTTCTTCAAAACGAAATTATCAATTCCTCTACATTCAGGTCAGTGCGCACCACAGAGAGTCAAATCGTTAACAAGCATACCACTGCCACTGCCCAGCTTAAAGCATCTTCCGAACATTTGAAAGTCCCTACCATGTACTGGTTACCGAAATTACACAAAAAACCATTTAAATTCCGTTTCATCTCCGCTTCCAGTAAGTGTTCTACTACTAATATATCAGTGCTTCTAACCACCTCCCTTACTACTATCAAAGAACTGGTTATTAACTTTTGTAATAAAGCTTATGAAAATAATGGTATTAATTATTTTTGGAGTGTTAAAAATAATTCTTTAGAGGTTTTAGATAAAATACATGCTTTCAATGGTCCTTACAATTCTGTTGACAGTTATGATTTTTCTACTCTGTACACTACACTTCCACACAATCTTATAAAGAAAAAGTTTTTGTATTTGATAAAATGGTCTTTCGAAAAATCTCATTGTAATTTTATTTGCTGTAACTCGTTTAAGGCCTTTTTCTGTAACGAAAAAGGAAAGTATGCTAGATACACTTACTGGAAATGTGAGGATATGATTGAAGCTTTAAACTTTCTGCTTGATAACATTTATGTACGTTTCGGCGATAAAGTGTATCGTCAAGTAGTAGGTATTCCTATGGGCACCAACTGTGCCCCTTTAATAGCAGATTTATTTCTATATTGCTATGAATCTCAGTTTATGACCAAACTCAGTAAAGACCCATCATTGTTACATTTGGTTGATACATTCAAAAATACCTACCGTTATCTGGATGATATTTTTTCGTTGAATAATCCAGAGTTCTCTAAATATACTTCAGAAATTTACCCAAACGAACTTACTTTAACTAAATCTAACATAAACAGCAGCAGTTGTCCTTTTCTAGATTTAGACATTTCAATTTCAAACGGGAAACTTCACACTAAAATTTACGACAAAAGAGACGATTTTTCATTTCCTATTGTTAATTTTCCTTTTTTAGACGGCGATGTGCCTTTGGCTCCATCATACGGTGTTTATATATCGCAACTCGTTCGGGTTGCCCGTGTGTGTTCTGATGTCATAGATTTTAACGAACGTAATCAATGCATCACTGGTAAATTGTTGTGTCAGGGATTTCGATACCATAAATTACTTAAAACTTTTACTAAATTCTTTCATAGATACAAAGATTTGATTAGTAAATTTGGCTATACCTGTAGAAAGCTATTAAAAAATGGTATTTCACATCCTAAATTTTATGGTAATATTGTACTTAAAGCGAGGAAATCACTATGTGATCCTTGTAAACTCATCGAACCTTTAAACAAACTTATAAGTAAGGGTTATCGTACCAATATTGTAATAAGATCTCTGAATATAGTTCACATTGGCACTAATATTGATATTGTCATTAGCAAATTAAAACATAACTAAATTTCATTATCTTTTGAGGCGAGATGTATAGAGACACAGACACGTTAACTTTTATTTCTATAGAAGTCGCTCTTTACTATACTACTACCTGTCGATACATTTATTTTTGGCATTGCACAAGTCATGTCTTCTTTGACTATTAATGACGTTAAAATACTAAATCCCTGTGATGTGTTTTAGTCGATTTTAGTCTCTGATGCATGATTTTTTATTATTAATTGGTTTTGGCTTTTAACTAGCTGTCAGTAACTGCGAGTACTCTCAAATCGTATTTTCTTGTTAATTCGACCTGTTGATACTGTTTATAATGCTTTTTTGTTATTTTTTATTTATATGGATCTTGTCTGTACACCAGCTTTCATTATTTGTAATATCTTCAATTTTTCACTTATTCTTACAACATTTGTATAAACTTCAAGATTATAAAAAAACCGTTTTTGTTCTAAAGTGAACATTGATTGGTTAAATATTTCTCAGTCATGTCCTGTGTTTGAATTTGTTTGTTAGCTTTTTGGTCATGAATGTTTGTCTCTTATATTTAATTAACTGTGCATTTGTATTCAGATATCGCAGATCAAATTTATTCGTTCATTGTTTAATCATACGTTTTTTGATTGAGTTAAGTCTGCCAATTGATATTTTATCGTATGTTTTTCTTTGTTGTGATGTTATGCTATTGTTTCAGAAAAAGGGAGAAGGTTTGGATCCATTAAAACGTTTAATCCCGCTGCAAATGTTTGCACCTGTCCTAAGTCAGGAATCTGATGTACAGTAGTTGTCGTTTGTTTATGTAATATATACGTGTTTCTCGTTTCTCGTTTTGTTTATATAGATTAGACCGTTGGTTTTCCCGTTTGAATGGTTTTACACTAGTAATTTTGGGGCCCTTTATAGCTTGTTGTTCGGTGTGAGCCAAGGCTCCGTGTTGAAGGCCGTACTTTAACCTATAATGGTTTACTTTTTAAATTGTTATTTGTATGGAGAGTTGTCTCATTGGCACTCACACCACATCTTCCTATATCTATAAACATAATATCGCTCATATATACACATACTCATATGGTAAAACTCATATATAAACATAAGTATACTATTACACTCATTTATAAACATAAACATATGGTAATATTACTATTAGAGACAAAATAAAATATACATTTATATGTACTTTTATGCGTTCCACAAGTCACACTGCTAGGAATGCAGCTCTTCCTAAGCCACATGAATGACCTCCCGGAAGGTGTTAAATCAAAAGTTCGTTTATTTTCAGACGACTATCAAGAAATTCATACACTGAAGACCATCTAATTCTCCAAATAGATAAAAAGCTTTGGAAGTATGAACTTAATTGGGGAATGAAATTTTATGCTCCAAAAAAATATCAACTAGACAATATAAGATAAAAGCAAGTACAAACGAATCCGTACCTTAGGTATTAATTCATCCGATGACCAAAAGCTGACCAGCCACATAGTGAAAATCATAAGAAAGACACGCTGTACACTTAGTTTCCGTCTAAGAAACTTACGCAAGTACCCTGAAGAGTGCAACAAACAAGCCTTCTTCAAAAGCCATGGTTAGATCGGTACTAGAATACAATCCTATCATTAAGGACCCATTCACCATCAGGAAAATAGAAGTTAGAAAGCCTACAGAAAAGAAATATCCTAATATGCTAACATTTTTGCGTATATAGGAGCACAATGCACAAAAAAAGACCCATCCACCACAAAGGAGTACAATACCTCAATGTGGAACATACACACAAAATTACCCAAATCTACTCAAAGGACCAGAATCCACTAACAGGGAGTGCTATGTTCCACAAAGGGTACATACATAAAAAGGAGAACAATGCACAACAAATGAGTACGCCCCAAATGGAAACAATTCACAGAAAGAAGTACAATGCACCACAAATACGCACATACATAACAAAGGACCACAATTAACCACAAAGAAGCGTAACCTTAAAGGAGAACAATGCACCACAAATGTCCACAATTCACTACAAAGGAGCACATCTAACAACAAAAAAACCACTACATCACAAATGTACACTTCAACACAAAGGAGCGCAATGCACACCAACGGATCACAATGCTCTACAAAAGAGCACATACACCAGAACTAGAGGTTTTCACTAGCATGTGTCGCTCACCTTGGAAAATCGTGTAAAATGAGAATAAATCATAATTTATTTAATTATAGTATACGTTATCAGATATTATAATGATATCTTAGATGAAAACAAAGAAACTGCAAATTTTCTGTAAAATTACTAACTCAGGGTCAGCCAGCCATCCATTACCATGTCGGCCATTATGGTTGTCAGGCGTGGTCATCGGACACATTTTTGAAACAAGATACCCTAATATTGATTAGGGCCAAGTATGGTTAAATTTGTGTCAGTAGATCCAGAGGAGAATATTTTTGTAAAAGATTACAAAAATTTACAAAAACTATTTTAAATTGACTAGAAAGGGCAATAATTCCTAAAGTGGTCGACTGACAATTTTGAGCATGCCGACTTATGTGTAGAACCTACTTTGTCGAACATAAGTGCTGTTTACAGTTTATCTCTATTTATTATAATATTCAAGATAATAACTAGTTACTGCAAATTGTCCCTCAAGTTACCAATCCAGAGACAGCAACCCAAAAATGCCAGGTTTGATAGTTTAAACCTGATGGACATTTCATATCATGTCAGATTTACTCTAAATGCTTTAGTTTAAGAGATATAAACCAAAAACTGCGTTTTACCCCTTTGTTTTATTTTTAGCCATGTTGGCCATGTTGGTTGGCAAGCGGGGTCATTGGAATCAATTGTTACAATTTGTAAAACTAGTTACAATAGTGATGATTGTTGCAAAGTTTGGGTAAATTTGGGCCATTAAGTTCAGAGAAGAAGATTTTTGTCAGAATTAATATACACCGACGACTACTGACGACGGACGACAAACGCCAAGTGATGAAAAAAAGCTAACTTGACCTTTCAGGTCAGGTGAGCTAAATAATAAGAATTCCTACACGTGGCATTTAAATCCAACATAACTTCTGATTGACCAGTACAGTCAACAATGAACGCTAACGCCAAATGCTATAAAACTAGATTAAACACTAGTAAAACAAACAAACAGTCGTTTACATGCTAACACCTACTGAAAGAATTCTGTAAGAGGCAATTAATACCGGAAATGAATCATGCAACTTTCCTTACCCGAAGTTACAAACATACAATAATCACAAAGAATATTCGTACATACAACCACCAAGTATATTTAGTAATAACCATTGATTACCTAAATTAAATTTGCCACGTTTTGATGGGGATGTCTTACAGTGGAGCTCATTTTTGGACTCATACGAATATACCATACATTTTAATTGTAGCCTAACACCAATACAGAAATTCAATCATCTCACAGTCTAACTTTCAGAATCCGCCGCCAAAACCATAGCCAGATTTGCGCTTATATACTTTAAAAAATACTCTTGATAGGAGCTGACTATTATTGAGTTATAGTTCAAAATCACATGATCATCGTCAATAGACCTAAAGCCGTCGTATCAACGATTGGTTATACTAGCTATCTCGACCAACAACAAACTAGAGGTCTAAGGAGTATGTCTTGGTGATGGCGACGTGTTTGTAGATTTTACTTTACTGAATATTCTGATTGTTCACAATTATTTCTATCTATAAATGATGAGAAAAGCTCACTTGGCCATTTTGACCAGGTGAGCTAAAATGTGAAATCACAAAAAAATGAACTCTGAAAAAAAAAATCAGAAAGTTCCTAATCAAATAGCAAAATCAAAAGCTCAAACACATAAAACAAAGGATCACAACTGTCATATTCCTGTCTGATGTAGAAAATAGTGGATTAAACCTGATTTTATACTTTTTGGAATTTTTTATCCTCAATGCTTTTCAACTTTGTACATGTTTGGCTTTATAATATTTTGATATGAGTGTCACTGATGAGTATTATGTAGACGAAACGCGCGTCTGGCGTACTAATATCATTATAATCCTCGTACCTTTGATAACTTTTTATAGCTAGCTTTAGCTCCCACTTGTATGCGAGTTATATCAAATTCAATTATCTTGTCAACGATGTGTAAACAAAAACAGACATAATAGATAGAAATGTCACCAATAGGGTTACAACAGTCAACGGCGTGTTTTAAAAGAGAACAATTCACCAAAGAGGTTTACATACACTTATGTGTGTTAAACCTTACAATGAACAAGTGTAACTGCGACCTACTGCTCACTGATGATATGCCCAAACGAATACTTTAAGGTAAACAGGAAGTTGTGAAGTTATTTATCTGAAAACACAGCACAAGGTATAGATGACTTATATAAACCCTAAAATCCTTGTAATGTAATTCCGGAGAAAAATGTAAAGAAAATGTTCAATTTTGATGTTATGTGTAAAATGATGTAAGTGTTGGCTAACGGGATATTGTTCAATTATGAATCTGATAACGAAACACACGGTAACGCTGACTTTTATAAACCCTGCAACCAAATTTCAGAAATCATTGTATTAAATGTAACTCCTGAGAAAGATGCGACGAAAAATATTCATGGGACGATCGGACTGACGGACTGACAGATTAACTGTTGGGTGGACTGATTGATGAACAGACAGAGGTCAAACAATAAACACTCAACTCACTTTTTCAAAGCGGGTATATTAACAGGGGATGAATATGTTGAATGCTCATCGAAGAAATCAAATACAAAAGTAACGGTTAACAGCATAACTTATCTTTCAAACAATGAGGCTAAATTATGCACAATATTTTTCACTTCTTTTGCCTATAGTATATTTTCCCTATTCAAATGCACTTTTGTTTTTACCATTTTCTATTCAAGCTATTGAACATTTTTTTGACACCTTTCGCTGACTCTGTGATTCCTGTTCTGGTTTTATTTTTGGTTTCTTTGCAATTGCCCCTTTACCTCTCGATTGTTGTGAAACTATAAGAGTGTTCAGATCAAGGTTCTTCAAAACTTCTTCTAAACAACGTGCACCTCTCCCTATGTTAGATAAAGCCTGAATAAGGACCCGTATTGTAGGTTTGACTATTGGGTCTTCTCTCCACTTGAATAATACGACCTTATTCTGTTCTGCTAAGTCAGAAGGATTGTTGCTCTGTATATTTTCCAGGTCAGGAATTGACAGCCCAAATTCGGTGCCAAGTTGTAAAAAAACCTGACCAATCTGTGGGGCTAATGTATCTAGAATCTCATCTGTTGGAATGAAATCCAAGTAATCGTCTGGAATATCTGAAATATTAACTCATTTTATATAAACAAATGATTACTTTAAAATACTGTTAAGTTCATTGATCTGTGAAAATTTGAATTACACGAAATAAGCAGTTCCTTGTTCTTGATGTTTGCCTTCTGATAGTTAAGCCTGTAGCCCAATCAATAGAATGAATTCCGTGTTATTTGTGTCTATCAAGATATTAGTTATATAACAATACAAAACAAACTGGAGGCTCTAAAGGCCTGTATAAGCTCACTTTATTCTTTATGAATGTTCAACAAAGGACACTCTCCAACATTGTAGACAAGAATAGAATTCATGACACACATCTGTTTTGAAGATTTTGTTTAAGATGTAAGCCAAAAACAGCGGTATAAAAAATAAAAACAAAAATTGTTATCAAATGGCAAAGAAGTCTAATGAGGAATCGACTGACGATTTTAACCATCAGACTTATATTTTGTAGAACTGGTCTTGCTATTCTTTTTTGCCATTACAAGTTTCTTCCTACTTTTTTTTTATAATTTTCAAGATGATAGGCAAAAATGAAGAACGGTAAATTTGTCATTTAAAGGCAATACATACTAAATAAAGTCATCTGACAGTTTTATAATTTATGGACAATTGATAGAGTTCATCATTCTAGACTTGTCTACCATTGTCAGATCTTCTCTGTTAATCCTAATAGATAAACTTGCATTGTTTGATGTTTTGGCCATATCGGTCATCTTGGTTGGCAGGCGGGGCCATTGAACACAGATTTGGAAACTTAATAGCCAATTGAGGATTGCGATCAATTTAGTTGAATTGTGCCCTGTAGTTGCAGAAAGTATTTTTGTAAAAGTTAGCAGCAGACGCCAAGAAAAGTTCACTGGTTCATTGTACCAGGTGAACAGAATAGTTAAACTGTTCACCTAAATATACTCTACAGCATGACGGCAGATTTTATCTCATCACATAGTAAAATGAACTGTAAACTTTTCTAAGTGACTTAGTTGAACCAATTTATCCCATCGACTAAACGATAAAGGATACAAAAGATACAGCTTAGTCTGGGTCATATCTTGACTTACATCTTGAAATTAACAATGAGAGTTGGTTCAAAACAAAAATAGAAAACGATATCCCGGGGCCTGTAATTCATATTATAATTGCATTGATAGAGGACTGCTGCCTACATGGAAGCTATTAAACCAAGAGATCCAAATGGTGATTTTGAAATCATCCCTTCGTGACTTTTACGGATGCCAACACGAGTTGGTTGACTGCTATGAAATAACTGTTTCACAGATGATATCGGATATGTTCCTTATGTGTTAACTACAATCCTTCCGTTTTCCATAATGTGACCTACCGAATTATATTATTTACTGGATGATACTGTATCAACCCTTAACCTCGAGCAGAGCTTGTATGGTTTTATTGATGTCTCATGTAGATACGGATGTGATATTAAAAAAGCCATATGATATTTTCTATGTATTAGAGGACTGTATTACTACTTACCTGTTTCTGCTTTAGTGATTCTTCTTACCTGAAAACACAGATAAAAACCTCATTGACAACAATATTTGATTTTAAATATTGACAGACAAAAAATCAAACCCCCGTTGACAACAATATTTGATTTTATATCCTTTTATAACCAAACAGGAAAAGTATATTTATTTCATATATTTTGCTACACACGACAGTTATTATGAAATAGACACTTTGTTAGCTTGCTTTTAAGGGATACGTTTAAATTATTTTTGCAAGAATAAAACCAATAAAACAGGTTTGGTGTTTAGCAGCACTTCCACTGTCTTTATATTTTCTAATCAACAATTTCAATAAATTATATTTTCTAGAATTTTATACCTCTCAAATTGTGCTGCCAATGGCTATCATATTGTATTCTAAGCATGCTTCAGGAGAAAGACCACGAATTTCGACAGAAGAGAAGAACCGTCTCAACATTTCAGTGGACCAGGGTTAACATGTATTGATGGGATGCTGTTATTTGTTTTTATTTCATATCGGTTGAGAATAAGATTCTCTTATTGGATAAAAAGGGGTCACATGACATTTATTACACTTTAGTAATAAATTTAATCGGTCATTAACAAAACAAAACGGACCAGAAAACCAGTCGTTGACGGTCTTTTACAAGATAATGACTGATGGGGCGTGGTTTTTCTGTTTAGAGAGATGTCGCTTAAATAAAAAAAAATCCTGTTTTCATTATAAAAGTTCTTGAATTGTATACCATATGTTTTGGTAAATTATGAAATTATAGAGAACTCGATTGAGTATTCATATACTGAAAAATTGCACTTAAATGAATGGCAGTATTACTACGACTGGTCTTCACTCTATGTAATAGAAATGATTCAACTACTCGAGTTTGCTTTGGACATTTTGAATTTATGAGATTTTTCAAAAACATGGTTCCTCAATGAAATAAACATAATAGTTCTTGAATTAAAGAACCTTAGTGAGCACGCTCACATACCCCACGTCCCCACATTGTCATTGGAGAAATTAAATAAGTATAAGAAAAAAAAATTGTATAAGAAAAAATATTGAATAATAATTTCCTGTCAATATACATAGTATGTCCTTATTATCTACAAAATTTCATGAAATTCTGTTGTGTGTTTTCAGAGGAGTTGAGATGACAAACTGTTGCAGAAGTACATTGAAGCAAATAAGTTCAAAGGGGCATAACTCCTAGAAAAAAATTGAACCGTAATTTCCTGTTGATATGCACATCTACATAGTATGATCTTATTATCTACGAAGTTTCATGAAATTCTGTTGTGTGGTTTGAGAGGAGTTGCGATGACAAACTGTTGCAGTAGTACATTAAAGTAAATAAGTTCAAAGGGGCGTAACTCCTAGAAAAAAAATTGAATCGCAATTTCCCGTCGATATGCACAACTACATAGTATGTCCTTATTATCTGAAAAGGTTTCGTGAACTTCTGTTGTGTGGTTTGAGAGGAGTTGTGATGACAAACTGTTGCAGTAATACATTAAAGTAAATAAGTTCAAAGGGGCGTAACTCCTAGAAAAAAAATTAAATCGCAATTTCCCGTCAATATGCACAACTACATAGTATGCCTTATTATCTTAAAAGGTTTCGTGAAATTCTGTTGTGTGGTTTGAGAGGAGTTGCGATGACAAACTGTTGCAGTAGTACATTAAAGTAAATAAGTTCAAAGGGGCGTAACTCCTAGAAAAAAAATTGAATCGCAATTTCCCGTCCATATGCACAACTACATAGTATGTCCTTATTATCTGAAAAGGTTTCGTGAAATTCTGTTGTGTGGTTTGAGAGGAGTTGCGATGACAAACTGTTGCAGTAATACATTAAAGTAAATAAGTTCAAAGGGGCGTAACTCCTAGAAAAAAAATTGAATCGCAATTTCCCGTCCATATGCACAACTACATAGTATGTCCTTATTATCTTAAAAGGTTTCGTGAAATTCTGTTGTGTGGTTTGAGAGGAGTTGCGATGACAAACTGTTGCAGTTGTACATTAAAGTAAATAAGTTCAAAGGGGCGTAACTCCTAGAAACAAAATTGAATTGCAATTTCCCGTCGATATGCACAACTACATAGTATGTCCTTATTATCTGAAAAGGTTTCGGGAAATTCTGTTGTGTGGTTTGAGAGGAGTTGCGATGACAAGAAACAGGACTGACGGACTGACGGACGGACGGACGGACTGATGGACGGACGGGTCAAAAACATTATACCCTCCGCAACTTCTTTGTGTGGGGTATAATAACTGGCAATTATCGTGGTATACTACGGACTGCACACAGTACAGCAGTATTGACTAAGATAGTTATAACGTCTGAGCCGAAGGTGAGGTCATTATCGCTGTCACATTCAATACCACCGTCCTGTGGGCAGTCCTACTATTATGTAAGTACTTTGCTTACATTTGTAGTGTTACAATTGTTAAGAATTCCTGATTGACTTAACTTCTTTTCTTTATTTTCATTTCATTTTCTATAATGATGATTAAAACCTTGATGTCTTATAGTTTTTATTAGAAAAATGTTGGACACTTTTTAAACACTTAAGTGTCTATTTTTATTGATTCGATTAATTTATGTGATTTTTTTTTTTACTGATTTACTCATTAAAAACGCTCTGGCTCAAGCTTAAACATGAAATTTCTATCAAATATGCAAAAAAAAAGGAACTTTTCAGATGTTTTTTTTTGTAAAAAATGAAAGTGGCCGCATCCGTGTTCACCCTTAACCTTTATATATGTTATGTATTATCATCAAATACAACTTACATTTTGATATTAAGAAAGAACACAAATCCGGCCACTTTCATTTAAGACGGAAACCGTCTTAAGTGTAACTGAAATGCTAAAATTGGGACGATTTCAGTAATTTATCATGACTTAAAAGTGCTAGTACCCGATATATTTGCATAGTACATGTATTTTCAAAAACAGTCCATATTTATGTAGCAGAAGCACTCTTCTTTCAAATTTAAAACTGAAAGTCAACATTATAACAATTTTGTAAAACTGCTATATTTGGGGCCAAAAAGGGGTCTTACTCCTTTTAATACATTTGTCTCCATAAGGATAATATAACTAATAATTTTTCATTCAAAGGTGAATTGAAAGAGTATCTAAAAACTATGTACAAACTTACTTGACACAAAACATGTGTTGAAATACCCATGCTAATCAGAGCTTCTGACAAAGTTTTGAAATTGCATTTAGCTTTCATCTCTTTCCACTTTGATAACAGCAAAAATTTGGCAACCTGTATATCTTTAGGATGATTGTATTCGATATCTTTCCATATCATAACCATTCCAAGATGTGTAACTAATTCATGCATTTGATTTGATTCACATTGGTTTGAAAAACGCAACAGCTCAATAGCACTTGGTGTCTTGCTTAAAGCGTCATCATTTAAACCTGAAATACACATTTAATTGCAAACATGATATTTACCATCAAGATCATCATTAGAATAGAAACATGTCTTTTAAAAGCAAAGAATTCTAGAATGTGTAAACCACGAGGTAAAAAAAGTACAGAATTGTAGGGGCCAGCTGGAGGACACCTCGCTTCATTGAAGACCAATTGGTGGGCTTCGGCTATTGTCTGCTCTATGGTCGGGTTGTTGTTGCTTTGACACATTCCCCATTTCCTTTCTTAATTTTATCTAAATTATAAAGAGGGACACATAAATAAACAGATCAACACCATTTATAATCCTGGTACCTTTGATAACTGTTTCACAACACAAGTCACCATTTAAATTACATTGAAGGACACGTAAATAAACAGACCAACAGGTTTCACAACACAAGTCACCATTTAAAGTACATATACATGATATAGGGACCCGTAAATAAACAGATCAACAGGTTTTACAACACAAGTCACCATTTAAATTACAGAGAGGGACACGTAAACAAACAGATGAACAGGTTTCACAACACAAGTCACCATTTAAATTACAGAGAGGGACACGTAAACAAACAGATGCACAGGTTTCACAACACAAGTCACCATTTAAAGTACATAGAGGGACACGTAAATAAACAGATGAACAGGTTTCACAACACAAGTCACCATTTAAAGTACATAGAGGGACACGTAAACAAACAGTTCAATAGGTTTCACAACACAAGTTACCAAATATAGTACATAGAGGGACACGTAAAAAAACAGATCAGCATGTTTCCCAACATAAGTCAGCATTTGAAGTACGTAGAGGGACACTTAAACAAACATAATCCTGGTACCTTTGATAACTGTTTCACAACACAAGTCACCATTTAAATTACATAGAGGGACACATCCATAAACAGATCAACAGGTTTCACAACACGCGTCTCTAGATTGGAATTATTTTGAAGTGACACAATATTTACCTTGACAATCCTCTTCACACTGTTCTTTGTTCTGCAGAAAAATAAATGTACGGCAGATTCTAATAATATATTAAAAGTATATTTTTGCACATTATATTTTATTTAACTTGTATTATACAGCCATCCTTTTGACACAAAAATCAATATTTGTTCTTTTTCCTTATATGTATATCTTTTATCTGTGTTTCGATGAAGCAAGGTTATTCTGCAGTTATCATGTGAAAAATGTTTGATACCTGGCAGGACGGATAAACAAACAAACAAAATGTTGGCCAAAGACAGCGATTATTATACGAAAGTGTTTTCAGGAAACCAAATTAGAAAACCAACAATGTAAAGTCATATAAAGTCAGATAGGGCTCAACGCTATAAATAAGTGGTTTACAGTTTAACCAGTGTCATATGATTCGAAAATCATAAATATAAATTGATACAAGGTCTGGCAGATAAGGCTTAACTCTATAACATAAGTTGGTTTACAGTTAATCCAGTGAAACTGATATTTGTACAACTACTTGCTTGGATGCTTACTTGCTTCACCATGTTGCCACTAACTACTCTCGGATGTTTGTTCCATATGCTATTATATAATTAATGTGTGTTTGAATTGATTATGTTACTCATATGTTTATTTGCCTTTTCTCTGATATATAATACACACCTGATCTTGATTCCAAACACGCCAATGTCCTGTTTTGTGTGTTTGGTTATGTTTGTCGCAAATCCATCCACTGGTCTGCAGGGTTTCTTTTTCATTGATGAAGCATTTCAACTTTGAACATGTATATTCAATGTGAAATGGTGATTGTTGGCTGCGTTTTGCATGGATTGTGGACTGATAGAAATCAGAAATTCTTTCCATTGTGATGACCAAGCATTCCTTAACACCTGTAGCTATATCCGGTACAATCAATCCGGAGGAGGTTCTGTGAATGATGTAAAGGAGAATCTTGTTGCCTTCAATGCATACAACGATATCATGTGACTTGTCAAATGATAAACCAATAAATCCTGAGAACAGGAGTTGTCTACCCTCATACTGCTTGACAGTCCACATGCTCAGACAAGCGCTGATAAGACGATTTGGTAGAGCTGGTGGTAATATGGTTCCTTTAAATAGAAACGCTAAGCATATAGCTCTCTCTGGTGTACATTCTTTGTCCATGAAGCAGGTGGTGTTTCTCTCTGTAACCATACAGGGAACAAAGAAGTTCTCCACTGGTAACCGACTTCCTGTAGATGTATCATATCTCCGTTGCTCTGCCAAGATATCTAGATGAATCAGGATATTAAATATAAACTCTTTGTAGGGTAAAATCCGACTGAAATCTTTTTGCTTCCAAATTAAGTAGAGGTCTTCCCGTCTTATAATCCCATGCTTTGACATTCTTTTGAAAGTTTCCTGAATTCTCTTTTTCTTTGGCCAAAAAACTTTATCTGCAAAATATATCAAACATAAATAAACTTTGGTCAGAAAGAGATAATGTGGTATGATTGCCAATGTTACTTTTATCCACAACAGACCAGCCATATTGAATGTAATTCACATAAGATTTAACATGAAATTAATCAATTTTTAATTGAAAGCAAATTATCATCTTATTTCAAGCAAATCTTGAAGGTTACTAATTTATCAACCTTTTGTATCCAAAGGACACCATGCCCTTCTCAAAATGTATCATAAATTTGGGATTTATGCCAGCTAAATGGCATAGTAAGTCTCAGGAGAAAACTACAGAATGCTGCAACTGAGAATTATTGCGACATAAATACCTGCAATAAGGACCTTAGCACCTCTATAATAAGTATAAGATATAATAACCTGTCACAAAGGACTTTCATAATAAGTATTGATATAGATTTCTGTCACAAAGAACCTTTTAACCTCCATAACAGGTCATGACATGAAAACTTGTCACAATGGACCTCACAACCTCCCTAAGAATTAGTTATATAAATACCTGTCACAAAGGATAGCATAACGTCTATAAGTTTTGATATAGATACCTGTTACAAAGGATAGCATAACGCCTATAATACGTTTTGATATAGATACCTGTTACAAAATATCTCATAACCTTCACAACAAGTCTGGACCTAATTACCTGTCACAAAGGATCTAATAACCTCCATAATAAGTTTTGATAAAGATACCTATCACAAAGGATTTGATAACCTCCATTATGAGTATCGATATGAATAACTTTCACAAAAGGATCTCATCACCTCAATAACAAGTATTGACATAAATACCTGTCACAAAAGATGACATGCATGTAGCTTCCATAATAAGTATTGACATAGATACATGTAACTACATAACTTCCATAAAAGTATTGATATGTCGTCATTAGTAGGTCTTTCCGGCAGGAAAGACCTATTGATTTTCTTCTGATAATTTTTTTTTCTTCCGCCTAATTTTTTTCTTGCCGTGTAAAAATGTTTCAAAAGATGTCGCTTAGTTTTTTTTCGTATATGCTATCATACAGTCTATAGGCTTTTGAAACTGACCCTGTTGAACCAAACACTTTTCTTTATAAGAGTTATCTCCCCAAACACTGTTTTTCTTGTTATCAGATCTCCTCCACAAACTTAAAAGAAAGTGACAAATTTATTTTTTCCAAATTGCTCGTTATAACCTCAGGATGTTAGGTTTTATTTTGACCGAAGCTTTGCGAAGACTCCATATGAGAGTTATTTCCCCTTTTGTATTGAACTAAGTGAAATAAATTTGTAACTGGAAAACCATAAGTGAGAGAAGCCTAGAGTCTTTAGATTTGAGGTCCTTGGTCCAAAAAAAGAAAATGAGGTCAAGGTCAAAGGTCGTGTTCAAATTTTTGATTTTGGCTTGTTATCTCTTATTTTCAGAAATCATATAAGTCTTAAGATATCGACAAATATTTTCAGACAATTGTTAGTTGCGACATATCGTAACACGTAAATTTCATTTAAAAGGGTACGTAACGTTTAATGCGAGTTTTCCCCCTTTTATATCTAATTTTAGTTGTATGGTAATATAACTCATTAACAATATAAAGTAGAGAGGCCTAGAGTCTTTTGATTTGAGGTCCTTAGTTGATGACTTTGAAATTGAGCTCAAGGTCATAGGTAATTTTAACGTTCTAGATTTTGACCTACCTTTGCTCTTTCCTCTTATGTATACATGATAAAGCCATGGGACTTTTTGCAAAAGGTTGCAAGCAATGTGACCTTGAAAAAAGCCAAATGGAAGTGACCGTTTGTAAACCTGAATTATCAATTTTTTGTACTAATTTAATTTTATAACTACCACTGGGTCGATGCCTCTGCTGGTGGACTATTAGTCCCCGAGGGTATCAACAGCCCAGTAGCCAGTACTTTGGTACTGGCATGAAAATACGGATTTTTTGTGTTATTAAAATTTGCTGTTACAAAATGATAGAAATTATTATAAATTAAGGAATGTATCTCCCTCATGCAAAGCTCTGATTCCTTTCACGGATTTGGAATTATACTTTGGACCTTTTAGATTATCGCTCTTCATCTTTTATATAATCTTTGGATTTCAAATATTTTGACCACGAGCATCACTGATGAGACATGTATTGTCGAAATGCGCATCTGGTGCAAGAAAATTGGTACCATTAATTTTATTAATGTATATAGAACCATTTTGGAATCAGTGTCAAGTAAACTATCAAACCATACCGGAAGTAACATCTTTTAAACCGGAAGTAAAAAATGATCTCCCTTATTTATATCTTTTTGTATAGAAACAATATATTTTTGGAATCAGCGTTCAATAAGCTGTCATTTGACGCTAAAATTGACATTTAAAACCGAATTTTAATATTTTCATATAATAGTTCTTTTTATGTGTGTTTTATTTTAAATTTTGTGTTTCTGTTACGTCGTAGTTCTCCTCTTATATTTGATGCGTTTCCCTCAGTTTAAATTTGTAATCCGGATTTGTTTTGTTCTCAAACAATGTATGAACTACGAACAGCGGTATACTGCTATTGCCTTCTCTACATACACACCTTAAAGCGGATTTTTTCGCGGTTGATACATATCGCGATGTTCAAAGAAGAAGGTATGTGAAATATTTTGGCGATAAATATTTTTGCAGATTGAAAACTTTTGTTGTACACTTCTAATTTGGTGGAATTCATTTTGACGATTTTGTTCTATCCGCAAAAAGAAGCAAAAATAACCCGCTTTGCGGTACCTGTCACACAATACCGTCTAACTTCCATAATAAGTATTGACATAACTACCTGTCACAAAGGACCGCATAACCTCCACCATGAGTAAGGGGCTGATGATCACAAAATCTTTAAGCTGTGGAGTGTCAAAGTAAACAATCTTCCCCAGAGAGTGGTGGAAATTTAGGAAATCTTTGAGAAGGTCTGGGGATAATACAGAAACGTTGCTTATAGCATTTAATTCCTCAACATCTTTCAATGACAAGATTTGTTTTCCTTCTGCCACCAGCTCTGCAATCTCGAGTTCAAGGGGTACACAAGCGTTGGGCATCTTCTCCCCCCAACAAGGGTGTTCAAACGTAAGTTCGGTGATGGCTTTCTTCAGGACTTCAATTTCTGTATCTGTGTTATCCCTTGCATTGACAAATATCCGTTGTGTTAGGACTAGGTGGTTTCGTCCCTCGTGGTCCTTGAACAATTCCTCTACTCCATTGTACAACTCCTCACGCCTGGACTCCACATCCTCCTTAAAAGTGATAATTTAAGATATGACGTTATCCTTCTTTTTAAAATCTTAACTTTTCTTAATAATGAAATTAAAAATACCTAGGACTTGACATCAATACATGTTTTCAAAGTACTTATTGACAATTTTACATAATACACAGGTTTACAAGATACACGAGAAAACTTTCCCATATGTTCTTTTTTTTACCATGACGTCATTCTTGCGTGTACACTGAACTGATATGGGCTGTAGGCATACATAATTATCATATATACATGCGTAGGCTGTACAGGAACAGGGACCGGGAGTTCAGTTCACAATAAACGTACTTAAAGTTTCCATACCTGCCTGCAGACAATTAACTTACTATTTGTTGTGTGTGGCCTTAATCCATACCTGCCTGCAGACAATTAACATACTATTTGTTGTGTGTGGCTTGCAGACAATTAACATACTATTTGTTGTGTGTGGCCTGCAGACAATTAACATACTATTTGTTGTGTGTGGCCTGCAGACAATTAACATACTATTTGTTGTGTGTGGCCTACAGACAATGAACATACTATTTGTTGTGTGTGGCCTGCAGACAATTAACATACTATTTGCTGTGTGTGGCCTGCAGACAATGAACATACTATTTGTTGTGTGTGGCCTGCAGACAATGAGCATACTATTTGTTGTGTGTGGCCTGCAGACAATTAACATACTATTTGCTGTGTGTGGCCTGCAGACAATGAACATACTATTTGTTGTGTGTGGCCTGCAGACAATGAGCATACTATTTGTTGTGTGTGGCCTGCAGACAATTAACATACTATTTGTTGTGTGCGGCCTACAGACAATGAACATACTATTTGTTGTGTGTGGCCTGCATACAATTAACATACTATTTGTTGTGTGTGGCCTGCAGACAATTAACATACTATTTGTTGTGTGTGGCCTTAACATTGTAGAGTACACTAACCTGGAACATTTGTTGTACACAATATTTAAGGTTGGTGTTATCTACTCTCAATACAGGTAAATAACATTGAGAATGGGAATGGGGAGAGGTCAACGAGACTACAACCCGACCATAGAGCAGATGGTATTCTAACGTTACATTAGCGTAATAGCAGATCTTTAATTAAAAAAAAATTGTTTCAGTCAAATAATTTAGTGCTTGATAAAGGGAACTAAAATTAATTAGTAGATTTTCATCCAAATTTTTGAAAAAATGGGACGGGTGGGAGGATTTTATTTTTTAAATTTTATTTCATATGAAACCCTCTTGTATATGCAAGTGTTTAGTTTTAGTTTAGGTTAGTTTAAACATATTTATTATAGTGGATTAATTAGTAAACAAGTTATTGCAACTTATATAATTATATGAATCCCTTTCCACTTTGCCAGTGCGAGTGCTGCCATGTTTTTGCAATAGCCTGCCCTTCTTTTTCAATATCTAAAAGGGTGTCTTTTATGTGCAAGACATATTTCTCTCTCTCTTAACACCGGTCAGTCATTTATTGTCCCCTTCATACAGACTATCATCTTTTATGTATGAAGACCATATTTGCAAATGGTGTCAAGGGAGAGCATAAAATTCAGTCCCTGAAAATTTCTCTCCAAATATGCAAGTGTAATAATAAGCTTATATCATGTATATGCATGTATAATTAAGGAATCAAAATTATCAAATATCACTGATTGGCAACCACTTTTCTATATGTTATTGCTGCTTTAGACACTTATTAATTGTAAACAGTTAAAACGTGGAGAAATGTTCCCTTCAGTTGGACTACCTTCATGCACACATAATTTATTTTTCTTACTAATTGATAGTTCTTAGTCCTTATAAAATGAAGCAAATTTGTGTTGGTCTGCAAAATCATGAAATCTTGAAAGGCTATTATATTTTATTGCTTAAATTTCTTTAATCAGTCATCTTTTGTGTAACAAAGTTTTCCACGATTCTTTCGCTTTGGAAAGTTCCTGACAGAAATTCATTGCATAAATAATCATATCAATGGTTTTCTAATCACAGAAATTTATGACATACCGGCAGTTGATACGGCGATTTGCGTTCTAAGACACAACATAGTTATAACTCTTAACCTGAATATTTCATGCCCTTCTCGTAATCAATCTCTATTCTTGGTAGATGATATTGTCATCGTAGAGGTGCAGAATATGTCTTTAAATAATCATTAAACGATTAGATTACCAGAAGAAAATACGAAAACCAAAATTTGAAACAGCAAGTTTTGAATGAAACGAAATTACCGACGGTTGCCAGTAACGGATAAAAAAAACAGAAATCGTAATTTTTTTTAAATAAAAAAAATCGGGGTGGGACCATTTCAGAGTGGCGGGCGGGGATGAAAATCTATCAATTAATTTTAATTGGCCTAATTGTAAATCATGTGTTTATTGTTGATAACTGTTGACTATTAATGTTCTTTTGTTTTTGATGATGTTAGGCTGCTGTGATACTTACTTAATACCAACACAAATATCTGCTTTTATTCATATGAATCAATAGAATGAATAAATTATGACCCATTGCACAAGACTTTTGTCATGAGTTAAAATTTACTATGTCATATCTTACGAAAGAATAAAAGACAATCTAAATCTTTAGTTTATAACTATACATAAATAACTGGACACAGGACAAGATTGACTTGATCAGCCTCCTGTTTTAACTAGTTTACTCACCACTGGTATTTTGTCCTTGTGAGTGGCAACAAACAAGATCTTTGGAATGCCTACATATACCACCTTACAATACGTTAGAATTGAGTTAACCCAATGTTGAAGGAATACTGAAATATATCAACAAGAACGAAAATAAAATAAAATTTTAATACAAATAGAAACTGATATGACATAATTGATAGTGATAAAAACCAAGGAAATACATTTTATTGGGGATCAAATTGACAGATAATTTATTTTTGATGACGGAAATCCATTTGAAATAAAATACAACGACTGTCCGCTGCATAGCACATATTTCACCTTGGCAAGGTCCAGTGGCAGTTTCTTAAAAAAATAACCTTTTTTTGTTCTTTTTTCTTTTTAGGTTAAAAAACTTAGAAAACACAGACTTGAATGCAAATGTAAACATGGTAAAGCTATTTTAGATATATTTAATATTTCAAAGGGGCATGAATGCTTAAAAATAATTAATTGGCACTGATTTTCGAAATTATCTACGATACATTTCTAGTCTATCATTAATATAATTTTGTAATATATGTCATTTATTTAGTTTTAAGGTTGTACCCAACACTTTCACTAAAATTAATTTGACTCGTTTAATTTTCATAAAATTATAACAAAGTATTTACTTTGACCATCTGACAAAAATATAAAAATTTCAAATATTTGAACCAATCGTTTTATCAGAAAAATTACACTGGTTATATAGCAGTTTGACCAACATTAATTTTGATCATTGAGAAGCTTAACATTAATATCCCCTTAGCAACACAACGTAATTAAAACATTTAGCAGATTTTACAGAGTTATCTCCCTGCACTGTTAAGTACCACCTTAATGATTTTTATCACTAGTATTTATTTTGTACAGCCCTATTTATAATCAATGAATGATTTTATTTCATGAAAATTCAAAATTCAAAGTTTCCCTTGAACAACATAAACATGATCAACACAGATAACAAAGCTACGGTTACTATTCAATGGGACAGTACACTTTGCAAATATTTAAATCACAGGTAAATTCCAACTAATTATTGGGAAAACTATCATTGTCTTCACAATATTAAAGTAAGTATTGGCACAGTAACCTGGAAGCCTTGTTTTTACTGATGATAAAGTAGATGTTTTTTTTTCACATAATAAACAATAAATGATGTTCAATATAAGTCTTTGTATTGTAACTAACATACAATACCTGCTGGAGTTGGTGTCATGTGCTGCCCTGGAAAACACAGAACATCTGGAACTAGTTCATGTAATCCTTTGCTTCCGTCAAATACCACAAGAAACAAAGCTCTGAACGTCATGAAGGTTTGGTGTGTCGTATAATAAACATACTGTCCACCAAAGTCCCAAAAAATCAGTCTTCCTACTTTCATCTTGTAGTCTCCACTTTTAAGGACTTTTTCCATTCTCTTTCTTATTTCTTCTTTTGTCATTTTCGATTTCATGTGTGTTTTTAACTCTGGTCTTCTCTTGGACACACTCTCAGATATTTGAGGTGAGACAGATGTGGCTGCTAGAGGCTGTTTGGAGGGACCAGCTGTCATCACTTTATCATCACTTCTAACAGGGTTTGTATCTGGTGAATGCGGTTTCTTTGGTGTTTTTTCTTCTTTTCTTTCATCCTCTTCTACTGAAGTCATCAACACCTTATTGTAAACAACATCTAAAGCGTTATACGTTTCTGTAAAATAATATATATCACTTGAATAGATAATATTTAAAAAAAAATTATTTTGGTTTAATAATGTGCTGCTGTTATACTGATACCATCTTTTTAAATAATCATCAAAAGACATGGTCAAGGCCAAAAGCATTGAATAATTGTTAACAAAACCGTAACATATGCCTCAACAGAAAAAAAAAAGTCCCTATATGTATATGTCATACTGTCTTTTTAGCAAAGACAAAAACTACCATTTTGTCTGTTTTATTCCTGTGTTTTAATTTTAAGCAGGAAATTCAGGAATGAATTTGAAGCTAGAAGCCTCAGGTATGATTTAAGTTCAGTTTAAGAAGAAGAAATATTTAAAAAAATTTACAGACAGAACGGCAGTAGATAAACAGACGATAAACTCCAAGTTAATAGCTAACAAGCATTCTGTGAGTATTGCATGTCAATACATAGTCCCCTACCAGTTAAAAATTCATTGTATTAGAACAAAATTCTAACTTGATCTATAACTTGTCATAATGTAAACTAAAATGTATTTAACAAATATCAAGTCAATATCTTCAAAGTGTTTTAGTGATTTTTGTAAGTCCAAGGACCATAAATCTGCACTCAATCATTAGACTGGAAAACAAATTAAAACTTGATCTGTAACTTATATACCAATTAACAAATCAATACCTTCAAGCATGACAAAAAATAGTGCGGAAAACTGATTATTTGAGTGAATTTTCTAAGTTCAAGGACCATAACTCTGCACAAAATCATGTGACCGGAACAAAATTCAAACTTGAACTGTAACTTGTCATGATAAAACTATATACCAATTATTAAATCAATATCTTCATGAATGACAAAAAAAGTGCGGAAAACTGATTATTTTACTGAATTTTGAAAGTCAAAGGACCATAACTCTGCAAAAAATCTTCAGATCTAAACAAAATTCAAACTTGATCTGTAACTTGTCATGATAAAATTATACACCAAATAGCAAATCAATATATTCAAGCATGGAGTAGATAAATGGAGAATGTGTCCATGGGACACAGATGATGCCCCTGTTTGCATATAACGTTAGAAAGGGATATAACTCAAGAACTGAAAAAGTGACGCTACCCAAATTTGTACTTGATCTGAGTTTTTTGTTGAAAAGCATTGTGCATAAGTTTCATAATATTTGGTCGAGGCAAACTAAAGTTTAATTGAGAACAGAAACATATATTTCAGGAATTTTTCCAATTGTAAAAGGGGCATAACTCTAGAACGGTAAAAGTGACGTCACCAAAATTAAAACTTGATCTTTGTTTTGTGGTAATAAGCATTGTGTATATAAAGTTTCATAACATTTGGTTGAGGCAAACAAAAGTTAGAGAACGGAAATGAAAAATTCAGCAATTTTTCCAAATGTAAAGGGCATAACTCTAGAACAGTAAAAGTGAGGCCACCAAAATTCAAGCTTGATCGTTGTTTTGTGGTAATAGGCATTCTGTATTAGTTTCATAGTATTTGGTTAAGGCCAGCTAAGTTAGAGAACAGAAATCAATTTTGGGACGTACGCACATACAGACGGACAAGGGTAAAACTTAATGCCTCCTCCACAATGGCTGGGGCATAAAAAGTGTGGAAAACTGATTTGCCAGACTGACAGATGGACAGACCGACGAACAGAGTGCAACCTGAAGTTCCCTTCGACTCTGTCGGTAGGGTACTAATAAAGAGCTATGCAATGAGTACATGATAGTATATCCTTTTGAACTTGTTGTAAGAATCAAATATTATATGCAGAAGTTTTTTGATTTTTTTATCAGAATTCAGTATAACTGCCCTGTAGAAAAAAAATGCACAACAATATCTTAAGCCGGTTAAGGCATATAAAAATTGCCAAAAAATATGACCGTTAACATGATAAAAGGACAATATCTCTGAATATCAGACTAGAATTTTGTTTAAATCATAAGAGAAACTACTTTCACCAATCCCAACAATAGTGTTATTGAGTTCGTATTACCGTTAAATTCGTTCAATAAGCCGCAGGTTTTTTCTATGTCTTTGTCTTTTCAAGTTATAAAGATTACCTGATTCTGGAGCTAGTAGAGAGGTGGAAGATACCAAAGAGGTATTCAAATATAAATGAAAAGTTTTAATGTTGTAGATTTTCTTACCTGGATCAATATAAATCCAGCTTCTAGTCTCAACATCAAGGCCACACCGACCTTCTATTAGGGAAATACCATCGGTAGGATGTCTTCCTTCTGGGACGACATCACCAGCTAATAGCTTGACAAGACTCGATTTTCCGACCGAGAACTGGCCTGTTACCATACAGCGCATGTCATAGGAAACATACGTTCCACTGCCAAGTAACCTGTTTAACATAGAGGACTTTGTCTGTGTGTGGATTGGATCTGTAATTATAACTTTTTCTATTAAAATATCAATAAGTCTAAGTTTAATATAGATATGCTAACCAATTTAAAAGTTTGTTTTCAATATTTTTCATTAACAAATCATTAAAAGTCTATGTCAAACATGGATTGATTGTTGTTTGTGTAACGTCCAGCTGTTATCTATAAGGTCACATGAATGAATAATCATTGGTGAAAATCCCAAGTGTCTACCACTTACGGTTTCTGATTTAGAATGGTCAACTGACTTTGTTTAATTTTCAAAGGGGCATAACCCCACCAAGTAGTCTTTCCGGTTTAAATAAATCAAAGTTATAGTGTGAGTTCTTGAACAAATTCCACTCATCGGTTTTGGTCTTCCTATGACAGTTAAGGCATTTATTTACTAACAAGATTTTATGGTTTGGGTTTTGGGCAGATAACTCTGGACTGACAAAATTTTTAGACTCACAGGGTGAGATCCAGATAGCTATTTGTGATAACATTATTAAGTGTGAACCTGATTGTGATGTCTTACGGTTACGAGGGAAATTGTGTCAAAGTTTGGCAGCAGAATAATAACAATAAGAAGAAATACAGTAAGGTATTTCCCTTTTGGAAAAGCATAGACCTTATCAATATTAAATTTTATAGTCAATTCTAATAATCACTGTTAATATATACTGGAATTATTCTGTGAAAACTTTTCAAACTATTGACGATTGACTTGTTATAACCTGACTTTGTATATGCACAATTGAATACAAGAAGTGGATGGAACCAGGTGTCAAGTGTGTCAAGCCTCAAACTTGTATGACAGTAATCACAATTGAATACAAGAAGTAGAGGGAACCAGGTGTCAAGTGTGTCAAGCCTCAAACTTGTATGACAGTAATCACAATTGAATACAAGAAATGGATGGAACCAGGTGTCAAGTGTGTCAAGCCTCAAACTTCTATGACAGTAATCACAATTGAATACAAGAAGTGGAGGGAACTATAGTGTCTGTCACAAAGAACACTCAGATTAAACCTGATACTGGCACACAAACAAACACCATTGAAGGTACATCATTTATTACATAACAGGAAACTCCGCATATTGTATATAAACACAGTACAAAGGGAGATAAGCCGTTTACATAAATTGTTCCAACATATAACAGAGTTATCCCTCTTTCTATACTGATATACTAAATCATATATAGCAAACACTACATGAACCAGGTGTTAAGTGTGTCAAGCCTCAAACTTGTATGACAGTAATCACAATTGAATACAAGAAGTGGAGGGAACCAGGTATCAAGTGTGTCAAGCCTCAAACTTGTATGACAGTAATCACAATTCCATTATACGAGTAGCACAATGGATCTTTATTCCATACTCCAAGACTTGAATTTAACTGAAAATCTTTTTTAAACAGATTTTATCTTCAGTTAATTCTATGAGAAAAATACATCTTATAAATCCTTAATCATTAACTTTTGCCACATAATTTAATTAAGAGAATGATTTTATGTAGCATAGATCAAACGTAACTATAGTTAAAGAATAAAATGATAATCCTTTTAAAAATCAACCATTTATTATCAAATTCTCTAGCAGAAAGATGTTGGGGAAAGAATGTCGATTAAAAATAAAAACTAAGTGTAAGCTACTTTACTATTTATAGTACAGCAACTTGCTTTTCTGAAAATAGGACAACTTAATACTTGTATAACATCTTATATGACGTCCTGTTCAAGAAACAATGCTTTCAGTCTAAATACCTCACAAAATATGTAGTAATATCAAATAACAATTTGCTTGACAGTGGTATCGAGACCTAAACAACTGTATTAAGTTCTATTAGATATGTAGTAATGTAATAAAAGAGTTCCATTAATGTGCACCACGTTGCACATATTTTATCTGTCTAATTAAAACCAATGTCTGTTTTGCGTCTTGAAAACTCCGGGATGATTCCAGGTGTTTACAAATGGGCCCCTTGAATATCAAATTGGGAATTTTTATCCCAATTGGGATTTTTTTATGCATACAATATAAGACGAAATAATATATCATTTTCCTGTAAAAACGGAAAATGAATATTAAGTTAATTTCTTCTGTACACTGATTGAAGAAATTATTGGATTCAGACCAGGGAAGTTGTAATACATGAATATCATTGCATATGATGCACTATAATCTTAACTTTGGTAAATGAGGCCTATTACAAAAAACATATATACCACAAGTACCAGCTAACATAAACCTATGGCAGGCCGTTTAGCTATTTATTTGAATTTCAAATTATCTCATAATATATACGATATCTCATATAATATTTAAGATTTATTTAAGATATCTGAAAGTATATGAAATATCTTATAAATATGTTTTGTATAAGATATCTTATATAGTTCATTGGATATCATATTAAGAATATTATATGAGATATCTTATAAACTACATGTATAAGACATCTCATAAATTATTTCAGATATCTCGTGAACTATATAAGATATCTTATAAACTTTATAAGATATCTTTCAAACTATATCAAATATCCAATGAACTATTATATAAGATATCTTATAAAGTTTATGAGATATCTTGAAGTTAGATTAAATAGCAAAAACGGCTTGCCATATTAACCAGTGAAAATTTTTTAAATGTATTTCAAATAGAACTGGCCAATTGTTGAATTAAGAAAAGCAATTACAAAAGTATATATATATATGCTTAATTGATAAGTTATTTAAAGCAACTGAACCAGTCAACTTTAAAATTATATGGATCATTTTCATTTCTTTTGAAACAGTTCCATTATGATGACATCGTATTTCAGGGGTTGGGGGGGGGGGGGGGGGGGGGGGTTCTCATTTCATGAATGGTCTATCATCAACATTATTTTCAAAAACGCTCAAACTTTTGTCTTTTGCGGAAAAAAGAGCAAAATATAAAATAATTTCTTTTACAAAACAAGTTTTAATCAACATAACCGGCTCTGCTGGGCATCTGCTTTTGTTTTGACACCCATTTTGACAAAAAGCATATTTTTTGTCAACCTGCTGAGCGATCTACTTTTACGGGACCACATACGCTCATAACATTTTAACTTCAATTGAATCAGCCCGCTAAAATTGTTTACCTCATGTTGACATAATTTAATCGTTGTTAATAAAATGCGATCATAGTCAGCATTTTTATCCGGATTTTCATGATTTTACTATGTTTTGACGACAAACTATGAAAAATTATAGTCGCCGTAATCGGAAACTTTTCCGGAAATACCGATTTTTGTTTTATTTTCCTGAATTGGGAATTTATATTGACAAACATTTTTTTGGGGCCGCTGGCCGATTTACGGGCCGTTAAGCGGCCCTAAACTATATAGTGGAATCATCCCTGAAACTCTTTATAAATATTTGATAAGAAAAGTAGGCTTGAAGACACCGATAATGTAATTTGAAATTAAATTAGAATTAAAAAGAATCATCTAGTGTTGTGTTTCTAAAGTCCGTCAGTATAGTTCCAATCAAACTTACTGAAGCAGAAAATTGATTATTTGTTGATGCTGGAGCCAGAAACGTTGTCGGAATCCATACGTCCTGCTTTCTGTGACTTTCGTTGCAGGCGAGACAAAAGCTTTTTAGATATTTATCTAACTTTAGTATATATTTCCTTTTTTTAGCATATGATATAACACAAGTAACTAAAACATGTCCTTGGTAAAACATAAGATTAAATATTCTTTTTTTTAATATTGTAAGGAAAAAAATTGTTTTCCTTAAAATCCAGTTCAATACAAAATTATGCTGATGGCAAAAAGTCTGTTTACATTTAATTTTTTTGTACCTAAATTAGACCATTAGTTTTCTTGTTTAACAATTGTCATTACGGGGTCTTTTTAGCTGAATATGCGGTATGGGCTATGCTCATTGTTGAAGGCTGTACGGTGATCTATAGTTGTTAATTTCTGTGTCATTTGGTCTCTTGTGGAGAGTTGTCTCATTGGCAATCATACACACACATCTTCTTTTTTATATTAACTGCGTCACATTCTTTATGTGCCTGTCCCAAGTCAGAAACCTGTAGTTCAGTGTCAGTATGTTGTCTATACAATACCTACCTTTTGAAATTTTCTTGGGAAAATAATTCTAGCAAAGTAGAATATTGCTTGCAATTGCAGAGTACATATGTACCAATAAACATATGAATATAGCATCCTACAGAAGACCATATTATTTGATGGTACTTACTATGTCATGTATTTCATCTATTGGAAAGCTGCTAACGTTAGTTTGTTATTATCATTTATAGTGACTAATCTCAT